>NC_055968.1:13096874-13166874 GCF_018492685.1 Alosa sapidissima | reverse complement strand
CGTGTCTGTGGAGAGGGTTGCGAAAGACCCTGTCCAAAAACGAAGCCCCCTAGTGAGGTTAACTGTTACAAAGATGATACCGCAGTAATCACCGAGAGGAATTAAGGGAAGGGTTGCTGGCAGAACAGTCGTAGCCGGTGTAGGATAGGCCGGCGCTGTGGTTCTGAACTCCTAGAGCCTCCCTCTGGGGAGCTGTTGACCCAGGGTAGGGGACGTAAATAAACAGCTGTAAACACATCTCCCTCTGGATGGACACATTCCACACAGAAGGGTCGGGTGTTCATGATGCCGAACCGAAAGTGGTTAACGCCTGAATAAGACCAACAAATCAAATCACCAGTATTCGATAATAAGCAGGACATAATATTCAGTCCAGGCTTATAGTGTGGCAACACAAATGATCCATTTTTATCCAGTTGATTTTTTCAAACTCATTCACCTCATCTCATACAGTAATTGCCATTCATGTTCATGTCCATCAGTATTCATTAGGTATCTATTTACAGTTACAGTTGTTAAAGCTCTACTCATGGTAAGCTCTACTCGTGGTATTCAATGCATTTTATTATGTAAATAAATGAGATCTTAATGTATTAGTTAAAAGGTACAAGGTGGAGGCTATGTTTGGAGAGACATATACATCAAAAGGGTAGTGTATTGGTTTATGAAACTGTCATAATGGGATGAATATGAAGATAACAGTTAGACCAAGGCAAGGAGGGAGGAGATAGAGGGGAAAAACATATCTGTTATTGCCTAAAGTGAGAAGTTGGAATATGGGTGTGGAACCCACAATCTGACACAAACGCCAGAGAATTTGTGAGTGTGTTTATTCAGAAATCAATTTGTGGTCACTCAGAGGTTTGAGAGGTAATTTATTTTGATATACAACCCTGATCAGAATTTCTTTCTGGTGTTTTGAAAGGCAGTGTTCCTCTTCTACAGGCAAGACTCTAATTACACTTCAACTCTATTTGGACTAACGGTCTAGTGTCCATCTTGAGGTCACCATTATCTGGCCAGTGTTCATCCCCACAACCTAAATTAAAGTCATTTTTTATGGCAAAAAGTCCCTCCACATGACACCAGTTTTCAGTTATCTCTCATCATCAATCAGTCGCCATTTCCTGTTTGTGTTCCGCCATTTAGCGCTGTCCCTCCTTCATGCAAACTCACCTAAGGTCATGTTAGGCCAAGGAGGGAGGTAGCACCAGGACAGAGCCTTTGCCTTGCGCTGGTTAGGGGGGGCTTGAGCCTTCTTATGGATAATCAGAAGCAGCCGGACGGTGTCTGTCATCAGCAGTGGTCAAAGCATGGGGAGAGAGAGATAGGGTGGGAGAGAGAGAGAGAAAGAGAGAGGAAGTGAAAGAGAAATCATTATTCAAACCAGTGCTGTGTTTACTTCTGCTGTACCTCCAGGGAGAAGAAGTGAACGCTCAAAACAATTTATTTAAGGCCGTCACTACGCTCGCTAGCGTGATGAACGACCCAGTGTGTGGTGCGGTTGTTAAGCCGTTTCCATGTAGGAGCCGCGGGTGGGCTAATGCAGGACAGATCCGAGTAGAGAGGGAGAAGAGGGAAACCAGCGAAAGAGTGGAACAGCAAAATGCTGCTTCCATACACTCTTCTGGGCTCATGGGGGATTTGTGATGCATGAGTGTTTGTATACAGGCTGACACATTGCATCCACACTACAAACAAACTCTCTCTCTCACACACACACACACACACACACACCACACACACACACACACACACACACACACACACACACACACACACACACACACCACACACCACACACACAAACACACACATCACTTTCAAAAACACAGAACATTTACATGTACAAAGAAAGTGTGAAAGGTAGTAGGCCTACTTGTGGATTATCTGTGTGAGTCATGAGTGTTGCTCAGTTCCAAACTATGTAGACAAACAGGACATGCTAGCACCCAATGCCCCAGCGATGGCTCTCTCTTTATTGGTTACCTCTTGGCATTATTATTGAAGATGTTGATGACAATGCAAACTTGTTTCACATTGGTCCCTGACACATTAGTGTGTTTTCCCGTTGTGAGAGTTTCAGTCTTTATTTTTCTATATTTTGTGTTTCACCTTCCCACGGTAGTGGACACTATACAGAATTCTGCCCATTCTGCTACGAATTTGCACCACTTTGAGTGCACGTCCACTGCCTAGGGATATTGGTTGACTTAAACATGTGTTATCATTTTGCTTTGTTGCTGACTAATTTGATTTTAGTAATTTGAGTTTAGAGGACAAATGACAAACACACGCACTCATGCACATACCTCGCACACATGCACACACACACACACACACACACACACACACACACACACACAAACACACACAGACTTGAATGTTCCTAAAGTGTTCAGTTAACACTTCAGCTGCTTGAAATTATCATAAAACTGTCAGTTACAATGTTCTCCCATGTAGAGTCTAAAGCAGATCACCCTACTGACTAACATAAACAATACCACACAAAGCACAATGCATGATTATTATTCATCCATACATTTATTCAATCACTTTATTCACTCATTTCACTAATTGCGACCCATCCATCCCTTCATCCCTTCATTCATACAATCATTCATTCATTCATTCATTAATTCATTCGTTCATTCATTGAATCAATTATGGCCTCGTTCATTGGTTCATGTTCACTAATGTTAAAGTTGTGTGTGATCTCCAGAGTAGGCCATCTGGTCACCGGGCCACAGCTGTCACGGAGGCCGAGTTGAGTGTAAATCACCAGGGGTATGAGTCACGGAGCTGCCTGGTACTCGGAGCTCCCCACATCAACCTCAGCAGACGCACATCAGATCCCTCTCCGACCGACCAGCCGCCCGTAAATCTCACCCCACACAATAGCCACCAGGCTGGAGGTGTGTGAGAGAGGGACAGCTGCAGGCCTCTCAAGCTGCACCCGACCGCACTACCCCCATCCCTGTCTCCCTACCCAAGACCCCGTCCCATCCACTGGGGCCGACTTTATGAGGGGCATAAATAAAAGTGGGAAGGGACAGGAACACTGTTTCTATCCCTCCTTCTCCCCCTCCTTCTCTCCCTCTCTCTCCTTCTCTCCCTCTCTCCTTCTCTCTCTCTCTCTCACTCCTCTCTCTGAGCGCAGGTCTGCTGCTTCTGAAGGGGTTTCCCACACTGCTGCCCTTTTACTGCCTGGCGGTTTGTTTGCACATGCAGATCGGCAGCTGGAGCGCTAACGTGCCACACTAGGTGCTCTGGAACATCTGTGAGACGTGCAGCAGGAGTCACCTGACCATGCCCCCCAGCCCCCAGTGGAGTACAAAGGCGCGTGCGCGCACACACACACACACACACACACACACACACACCACAAACACACACACATACCACACACACACACACACATGACCAAACATTTCTGAAAAGTGAAACATTGCATAGAGAACCTTAGGAAAGTAGACAACAGGTCCATTAACAAAATGGCTTTTTTACAACCTTCGGTAACACTTTACTTGACAGTATCGACATAACAGTGAATTTGACGCTGTCATGAACACATAAACACTAACCTAAACCCTAACCTCTAATCCTAACCCTAACCCTAACTCTAAACCTAACCCTAACCCTAACCCTAACTTGTTATGACAAAAAACAAATGTTTTTACTTATTAACAGAAGCATTGTCATTAACGTCTATGACACGTTCATGACAGTGTCATGTCACTCATGTCGATACTGTCAAGTAAAGTGTAACCCAACCTTCTTTATGCTGGATGACTGAAATCACATCTTTAACGGTGAACAGTTCCTAGAACCCAATCAGAACCTGTTGTGTCCTCTGCTGAGGACTTTGGTGTAGGTAATATTCTGCTTTTTCCAGGTACTGTGGAACCTTTTTTTCTTTCCCTTTGTTCCGCTTTGGCCTGAGGTTACAGGCCAAACAAATTAACCCCGTAAGTGAGGGGAAATCACTCTCATATGGCCATGTTGGGAGTACCACTGTCTCCAACTGATGACTTCACTGAGTGCCTCATGTGAATGGCTCACATGCCAGCTTTGATAGATGGGAAAGGTAAATCTGTATCACACACATGCACAACACAGAGAGAGAGAGAGAAAGAAAGAGAGAGAGAGAAAGAGAGAGAATCAGTGAAAAGCTGTCGTCATGTAAAGGATAATATGAACCACCCCAATAATGTCATCAACATATAATATGGACCTCATCAGAACACAGCAGACTTCTATTTACTGTCTATACACACAACTTGATTAATCCCATTCCAAAGCAGCCCAAAATAACACACCAAAATGATCTCCAGCCACCTTCAATAAGCACAATGGTTTTTCCTTAGTTACGGCAACCAGGAAAACAGGCAACCAGCACACACTCACACACACACGCAAATACATCACACACACACACACACACACACACACACACACGCACACGCACACATACATACACACACACACACACACACACACACACACACACACAGCGTAATTATCATAATTAACGGTGCCGACAAACATTTACAAAAGAAGGCAAGGCAATAACATAGGACCTCATTTAAACTAGCTCAGTTCTTAGTCCCCCCCCCCCCATCTCCCCTGGGACTGGCTCTGTTATGTTACTAGAAGGCTTACTTTTACATTAAGCATGTCTCACAATAACCACAAACCCGTTTCTTTTTTTCATCAGATTCTACCAGCATGAGTAAATAGTTTCTGAATGACATCACCCTCCTGGCTGTGCCATTATCTTTTCACTGTGGCTCTCTCACCCAGCGTGATGGCTGCCCAGGGATGTGCAGCGGCATAAATGAGCACTAGGCAGACAGACAGGCAGCCGAGGGGAGGGGAGAGGAGAGGGGACGCTCTCGCATATGGAGGTGCTCTGACCTGATGTTGAACAGCAAATGAACGGCCTGGAAGTGTCATGCTCCCTTTCCCCGGGTTGAAGTGACGAGAGTCAGGCTTCAAAGAGCAAGAGTGTGTGCCTGTGCATACTGAACCCTGCCAGGAGGAGTGTATGTACACATATACACACACAGGCGCTCACGCACACACACACACACACACACACACACACACACACACACACACACACACACACACACACACACACACACATACACATACACACTTGTGTGTGACATGTCAAATAGACACACAAATATTCAGACACAAAAATACACACATTCACACGTTAGCTCACATCCACGCATAAACATACACAAACAAAATGGCTTCTCTCTCTCTTTCTCTCTTGCACATACTTTCAAACAAATGTACGCGCGTATGCACACACACACACACACACACACACACACACACACACACACACACACACACACACACACACACAAACACACACACACACAAAAGACCTCCAAACCCACAACAGCAGGCCACTCCCTGGCATGCTTAATGTTAGCGTGTCACTAACTCAAACAAAGGCATTCATAGGCATCTGCTGCTGCATGAGTCTCTGATGTTATTTTGCAAAGGCATGCTACTGCTGTCCTGTCCAGCTTCTTGCAAAGGGCAGTGTTTAGGTCTGACTGGTGCATCCACCCGAGGACCATATGAGTATGGGCCGGGGTGGTTCTGGCAAAACAGATCCAGAACCTTGTCTGAGTTATTAGGAGGCAGGCCAGGAATACATTCCCAACCTGCTTCGAGCAGAGCTTCCCCCTTTGCCCACACACGCACACATGCAAAGACACCCATGGACACACACACACACATACACTCAAGCACAGAGAGACGTACAGATTAGAAAAGTCCACATGCATGTGTGAGCATGTACATACACACACACATGCACATAACGCGCACACACACATTGAAACTTCCACATATGTGAGCGCACGCACGCGTGCACACACACACACACACACACACACACACACACACACACACACACACACACACACACACACACACACACACACAAAGTCTGGCCTAACCCATCCACATGTGGGATTACTTTCTTCATTACACTCTAAATTGCAAGTACCTCACGCAAAAACACACTAAGACCCCCCGCCCCCCCCCCTTTTTACCCCCCATCTCTTATCTCCCCATGAGAGCAGAGCCTGACTGCATGGGCCGGGCTGGGCCTTCCACCGGGAGAGAGAAATGCCCTGTGGCCACGTCTAAGGTCTTCATCACACTACTAAACCGCATTTCCTCTCCTCTCCGTCTCAGTTACAGCGCCCGAGTAAGACCTGGACGGGCTGACGTTTGGAAAGCAGCTTCAGACGAGAGACACAGTAATCATCATGCGCGAAACATGAGACGTGCTGTTTACCACTGCAAGTAGAAGTCTGCGTTTTGTGCCATACCTGATCCTAAAAAAAACTTATATTACATCTTGATCGCTGACTTAAATTTCAGAAAGGTTTTATGACCAGTCCTTATTCCCTTTCTGACCTCAGATTTGAGGCAGTCTAACACTCTGGATTCAGTTTAATTTAGTTCCAGTCCCAGTTTTTTATTTAAATTAAGTTATAACTATGACAAAGTCTCTGATTTCAATAGTGAACTGATGAACATCACACTGACAATAAAGACAAAATATCTTCTCTTCTCCGTTATCTGATTTAGGCTTTGATATATAATCCCATTTATGGGAATTTGATGTACTCATAAATTGGCTGTTTCTCATAAGCCTCTTCCTGGTTCCACCTAATTCACACACTAACACATTCTCCATAAGTAACAGCCAAGGATGGATTAACTGCGGACTACAGTTTCATCGCATTAACACTACAGATACAATCTGGGATTCTAAGGGAAATTGTAATGCGCTGGGAAACATGAGAACTACAAACACAAAATAGCACAGGATTTTCAGGCGAGGCTGTTTGTGAGACGCTCTAGGAGTGTCCTTATGGCCTTGTCCCACAGGGTGAGGGGGTTCTGGCAAGGCACAGTGAGATGGACGTCTCTGCAACTTAGATGGTGAGCGCTCAATATTGTGGCCATCTCCATTGGATGGATTTGTGGTTTTGCAATGTGCAAGTAATGTCACAACAGCCCTGAGGCCAGGAGGTTTGTTTCAGATGCTACAAGGGAAAGTTCATACCAGTCAAGGTCCATTTCTATACTAACAGAAAAACAGTTTTGTTTTCCCTGAAAAGTTGCCTTGTCTTGTCTTGAATTGATTTATTGTTGATGCTTTATCTGCGCTTGTGAAAAAAAAACCCATTTCTGTGGTTACAAGACCTTGGTATTGTGTAAAGGGGAATCAGGAATCAGAATTCACATAAATGATCATATGCAGACTATTCAATTTAACCTACAAAATGTTGACACTTTCCTGAGTCAATCCTTTTCTATACTGACAGAAAAACAGTTTTGTTTTCTTTGAATAGCTGCCTTGTCTTGTCTTGAATTGATTTATTGTTGATGCTTTATCTACGTTTGTAAAAAAAGAACATTTCTGTGGTTACTAGACCTTGGTATTGTGTAAAGGGGAATCAGAATTCACATAAATGACCATATACAGACGATTACAATTTTAAATTTCACATACAAAATGCTGACACTTTCCTGCGTCAATCCTTTTCTTAGTTTGCTTAAAGCCAGCTTTAATGTAGGTGTGTTTCATGATAAACACACAAAACATTGATGTCATTTTACACAGTACAGATTACCTCAGAATTCCCCTGCTAATGACAGTGACCTTTTTATAATGGTCACCGGGGCTGCCAGGCTAAGGGTAAATACTAGATACTGTCTTGATTAAACCTTTGGGGAAGTTGGTTCCAAAGATTTCCTTAATTTGTTCCTGTATCAAAGCATCCTTTTCAGGTAGTGCAAGGGTCTTTGAGTTTCTAGCCACTCAAGCTGCACACTGGCCATTACCTCATCTCTTTAGTGGACGGTTATGTAATTAAAATGGCGATAATCTTGTCAGAATGCCTAGCTGAAAATCAATACCACCGGAGCAAATTGCTATCTCTACTGCACTCTGATTGCTTGAGAGCCCTGAGAAATGTGGTAATGGACACCATTTAGATGTCCTTAGAAGGAGATCCCTGAGACAGAGGAGGCAGTGCTAAAAAAGAGCTGATCGAAAGGGGTTAGCACGATATCTTCTTCCATGACCGAAACAGGTGGTCAATCATTGAGTCATTGTTTACGGTCAATGTGACGACCTCACATGTTTTCCCCGCTTGTTTTTCTGGATGGAGGTCTTTGCACTGATTGATTTGCACGGCAGGGCTGTTTTGTCAGGCTGTGGGTTGCGTCTGAGGGCTGGCCCGTCGGCATGTTGTGTTTGGCGGCCGGGTGGTGGTGGTGGGGCTCCACGGAGTTGCATGCGGGACCTGGGATACTTACACGAGCAACAGTTGCGACGCTTCTCTTTTCCAGAGAAGAGAGAGAGAGAGAGGGAGAGAATGAGAGAAGCAATAAAAAAAACAAATTACCACTTACTACTTTGTCACCAGGGCAAGCATGACTTCAGACATCACAAGGTGAAGGCAAAAGGGATCCAAGGCTGGCTCACCGTTGTGTGTGTGTGTATTTGTGTTTGTGTATGTGTCTAGAAATGACACAAAAACAACTCATGCCTGAAAACCTGCCTAAAAACATGCCTGAACCACTACTACTGGCAGTGTGTTGTCATTATACACCAGCTCAGATGGATGGCTTGACCGAGCCTCAACCAACAGCTCCCCACACAGATCTGCCCCTTCACAAACACTCACCGAGCTGATTGTTGCCAACCATTTATTAACCATTTATTAACAAACTGCTGCTCGTGGCTGACAAGTAAATGGTCCATAACTATGCTTTAAACTGAACATTTTCCTAATTAGGCAGTGGATAAGCGTGGAGATAAGGTGATTTGAGGCATGGAGGTTATGGAATTACCAAGAGGAGATACACCCGGTATTTTCCTACATGCCTATGACTCACTCTGCTGAAAAGGTCTTTAAGCATTTCACTAAATGTTAAAATGCATCTGTGTATTTGATTTCAGGCAACCCAGTCTGTAAAATGAATGGCAGCTAGATTGATTAAAACTCGGACAAAACATGCACAGAACACAGCTCTTGTATTATGCATGGAGGTGTCATTAAAACATGACAGCTGCGCCAACAAATGAATTTAAACACAATCTCTTTAAAGGAGGCATTAATGTGCATGTGGAAAGTTTCTGCTTTGTTATATATTTCTAAGAAACATGAGTAATAACTTGTGGACACAAAGCTTAACGGCATGTGTGTAGTTACATTGTTACTACATATAAACTAAATGAGAAGCAGAGGGCTCCACTTAGTGCATGTCAAATGTGATCTCAGCCTGCCATGCCACCCTTGTCAGTGCTAGAGACAAACACACATTAACACACTTCCATCTATTTTGGACCCAAGCTGCTCTTGTGTGGATCTGTTTTTAGTCCTTTAATACACCTTCAGGGAAACAGTTGTGACTTCTGAGCTCAGTTTTCCATTTTTCCTCTTCAGCTTTGGCAGCCGTTCAAAGAGACGCCGAGCTGAGCCACGCCACGCCACGCCACGCCGTCCTTTTTAAAGGCGTGTCTGAGAACTTAGTTAAAGCAGAAAGCATGGAGCTTGGCCTCGTCTGCTGGTATTATCTAATAGGTTGGCACTGTCTGCTTGACTGCCACATATTGAGATCATAACAGAGGCTGCCAATGAGCTGTGGCGCTCAGAGAAGATGAGAGAGAGAATGTGTGTGTGTGTGTGTGTGTGTGTGTGTGTGTGTGTGTGTGTGTGTTCTTGTGTCTGTGTGTGAGTATGCCAGCAGTGATTCCACTATTAAATCTTAATGTCTTAATGGGTTGTTTTGCAGGTTGGTCGTGGGTGGGGTCTGACATTTGAACAGGTTTGTGAAGGCCCATTAAAATCACTATACAGACACTTTCTAATACATATGCCCAGGGGCGTAGCACAAGATCCTGGGCCCCCATGCCCCCCCCCCCCCCAAAAAAAGGAAAAAAAATAATAATTGCACCAATGCAAGGCCTAGGTGATAGGGCAATTACTATTAACTGTAATGCTTAAAGTAGGTTAATAATCAGTGATGTGTGCCTGACTACACACATTTCAAACCTCCTTTCCCAACATTATCTAACCTACTTTACAGTGGTTATTAAGGTTAGTTTAAGGTACATCATGACACGACTACATGCGTACTATGGTGTCTGATCATTTGTTAATTTCTCTGGCTATAGTCCTGGATCCTCTGGCAAAAACTGTTCTGCATTGCTCTGCCTACTTTCTAGTTCCTCACTGTGCTCAGAGCAACCATCTCTCTTCGCTTCCATCATCCTCAATCACATCTTTTCTATCATCTTTCTCTACATGGAGCATTTGATATTTGCCTCTTATCCTAATTATAACCTAATATACTAAGATAGCCTTTCAGTCAAAATGGTTAAACAGGGTTTATTTTACTATATAAGCTCACCTTGTCTCAAATCCACAGAGGATGATGAGGGGTCTGTTGCTACTCCACTCTCTGATGTGACCGTTTCTGAAACAGAGGGCCATGTGTTTCACAATGTTAAGATCTGCTTCTACTTAAATCTGTACAGCTGTAATGACATGATATATAGTCTAAGCTACCTATGACACTTTAATATTGTATAGCTATCAGCTTATTAATTTAAAGTTAAACATGTTTCAAATTAGGCTACTATTATAATGGTGTGTTGTATGCAAACAGCGTAGTAGTGTACAGTTTATTTATTTAGCCTTTACCTCGGATTCCATTTATAACCAAGGTATTTATAGGTATATATATCTTGGGGCCCTAGTAATCAGTACTGGTTTTATCCTCATGTCCGACGCCCCGCGTATGCCCACTCACACATATATTACTCAATATACACGTGCAGACACACACACACACACACACACACACACACACACACACACACACACACACACACACACACACACACACCTTAAGCACACAATATAGTAAACTGTCTTTTCCGATCAGATGCTCATGCACCGATGTCTCAATTTCCTTCCACACACACACACACACACACACACACACACACACACACACACACACACAACATAGACATACATAGAAAGTGATGGTTGTCATCAGTGTTGGGCAAGTTACTTCAAAATCGTATTATGTATTACTCATTACTGTCATTTCAAAGTAATTTGTTACATTATAATATGTATCTGAATTGTAAGGCATTACACTACTATTGTATTACTTTTGAGTTACTTTCACCAAAATATCTAGAAATATGAATTTGGAATTCTAAATGCAGTTTATTATGCTCAATGCAGCTCATTGCACTTCTAATGGAGGGTGATGTGGTATAACATAATGACTGAGCTAGGCTTAAGGCTAACAACAGTAGAATGCAATAGGCACAGTGATGGCTCATGATGCAATACAAGGAACAATCATAGCCAGAATTTTGTTAAAAGCAGACCAAAGGTCAAAGTCTGGTCAATTGTGATAGAAATGCTGTAACTTTAGGCTTAGGCCTACTCATTAAAATTAACAGAGAGCCCACTACCTGTATATTGCAACCCAAAACTTAGACATGTCAAGATTTCTGAAACATGTAATATGTATTTCAAATACAAAATAGTATTTTGTCATTTTTATTTTATTGGGTTGAAGGAAATGGCTCTGTATTTTGTATGAAAAAACTTTATTGGTGTGTATTTTTGTATTTTAAAAATACTGCAAAATACTATATGTGAAAAACACTAAAGAAAGTAGATACTACACACAGGTGTAATGAATAATTGGTAATTAGGCAACAATGGTTAATGTTTATCGCAATCAGCTAATGTGAGAACAGCTGTGTTCAACGACATTCACAGCTTTTCAGTTACGGCCTTTGCTGAAGCATCAGCTCTGGTCTGAAGTATAAGTGTAAGTATAAATACTCTTTTGATCCCGTGAGGGAAATTTGGTCTCTGCATTTATCCCAATCTGTGAATTAGTGAAACACATTCAGCACACAGTGAGGTACCCACTAATCACGGCGCAGTGAGCTGCCTGCAACAACAGCGGCGCTCAGGGAGCAGTGAGGGGTTAGGTGCCTTGCTCAAGGGCACTTCAGCCGTGCCTACTGATCGGGGTTTGAACCTGCAACCCACCGGTCACAAGTCCGAAGTGCTAACCAGTAGGCCACGGCTGCCCTGAAGCACTGGTGTGAAGTCGTACGCAAGTAAAGATGAGCAAGGTTACCTGTGCAAGTTAATTGGCTTGGATACAAAAGGACATTGTTGCCAACCGACAAAGGTTGTCCTGAAAAAATGTCAGATTTCTCAATGAACCACAATGACATCAATAGATGGTAAGGTGTTGAGTGTGTTTGAATTCCCTTCCTTGTAGCATCCTTTTCTGCATTGCACAGTGTGGAGAAGTTCACCTTGTTTAATTAAATAACAATTCTATTTCCTTATTAGCTGCATACTTGAGGTTGGAGATATTAAGGCAAGTCAAGTTTCTCACATACTGGAAGTTCAAGATATACAGCCTTATGATTTTCTTATTCAGTTCTACACTGGACTTGAATTACGAAATTCGGCACAGATACACAATTATGATTTTGGCCTATTGATTATAATGTGGTTAATTGTAAGTCTAAGTATATTTTAATCTCTGCATTTAAGAAAATATAATCTCTGCATTTATCCCAATCCGTGAATTAGTGAAACACTCAGCACACAGCAGCGTTCGGGTAGCAATGAGGGGTCGGGGTTCGAATCGGCAACCCTCCGGTTACAAGTCCGAAGCGCTAACCAGTAGGCCATGGCTGCCGAATTGAAAGCTCTGTCATTCGTTTTGGATAAGCATCAGCTAGATGTAAAATTATGGAATTACTAAATGGAAATGGAAATTCTTGAATTATTCTTAATTCTGATCACACTACATGAACTTGCATACGGTATATCCAAAATGGCATGAAGGGGGCCAAATTGTATTGTTTTTTACTGTATAGTTTATAGGCTCAATGTTTGGGATAAAAAAAAGCTTTTTGGCAGTGCTTTCATACTTCCTTGAAAACAGTATTTTGAGTATTTTCTAAATACAAAAATACAGTATTTTATTTCGTTACATTAAAAATGAGGGTAGGCCTATTAGGTATTTTATTTTGAAATACATTCTGATGTATTTTTGCCCATCCCTGCCTGTTCCCAGCATTAGCACAACACTTTGCGATGGTTAGCTTGTCACCTGTGACGATATATGCTAGGCCTAAGTGACTGACCTATATGGGTGCGTTTGGAGATGCCTGATGAAATCAGACGTTGTTGCCACACACCTTGCATGTAGCTGTTCGCTTATTTCCTCTGTGCACAAAGTTATTGTAACCGAAAGTAATGATAAAAGGCACTCCGGGAGGACTTCTTGTCGCCATGGTCAATGCATTTTTTATCTGTGCACATGCGTTACGTTGCACATTATGGCAAAGGGGCCATGCCGCTCGTTATATGTTTTCCAAAGTATACTGTATGTTGCAATAAAATAGAAATACATGAATACATTTAGATTAAAAAAAGCAATAATTGCATGAAATACAGCTTGTTCAGGAGTCTCGAAGCGTCCGAGTCTGAAGTCTTTTGAGTGGAGTCGCAAGTCAAGTCTGAAGTTATTGTTTTTGCGACCTCATTGTTTTAGGCTAGTGAAAAATAGTTTTCGCAAGTGCAAGGATATGTGGATTCAATTAATCATGTTTGCTATGTCATTAGATAAAATAAATGTTCAAAAAACTAACAAGTCAAAGAAAAGCTTTATGGGATGAGATCATAGAAGAAATATCTGGTGTCTCGCAATGTTTTTTTTAATTCTATGGAAATGCATTTAGTTTATCTTTTATTTCTTTGCATTGTGCAGGCTACATTCACAAATACACTGCAAGATTGGCAGCCTAGTGGCTTCTTTTCTGTGCTATAGCCTATGCGACTCTCCGTACGGCACACCCATATTCAGCATGACTCCTAACTTTGGTTGAAAGATTGCAGAAGCTAGGTTTAGCTGTGACAATATCCTGGGTAATCCTAACAGCTAATGTTATTTTACACAGTGGGCTAAAATCCGAATTTGAAAGCCTGGTTACTAGTCGCCAGTTTGTAGGCTATGGCTAGTTTGCCTACTTAATGAAATGAAATGAATGCATAATGAAAAAGCTTTGTATGTCCCCTTTCTTCTTGGGTGGCATAGCTGATCTACAAACCACAAAAAGGGGCAAACATGTACATGCTGAAAGGCAAAGGGAATATCAAAATGTTTTACTTTGGCCTTTTATGGGGTATGTATTGGCAGACAGCCCTGGTAACTTACCATTGTCGTTGACACACCTGCTCGCTTGACTGCCAAAGTAGCCTGTGCATTGGCATTCTCCATGCGTGTAGCCTGCGTGTCAGATAACCCTGACGTTTCTTGTATTGTCGTGCTGGCTGTCGGAATGATCAGCAGTACAAATAAGTTCGCTAAAATATTGGTGGGGACAATTTTGTCATCTTAAAATTTTGATCAGGACTAGTCCTTAGTGTCCCACCCGAAATCTACGCCCATGCTTTGCCGTTCTTGTGGCTCGCATTATTGAATTTCCCCTTGGGGATCAATAAAGTATCTATCTATCTATCTATCTATTACCTCACTTTTCTATTCCCCCTATACAAAGTGGAGAGTGTATGGATTTAAGTCCAGCGCCTCATCCCCTGTTTCCTCTCCTGGAGAGGGTCCAGAGACCGTTTGGTGGATAGCTGGGATACAATGCGTCCTCCAGGCTAGGTGAGGCTGTATTGTTTTTCCTGTATTCCCACTTAAATCATCGAACATCATCCATGTGGTTCTGATTTCCAACAAAGCGCTGGCTGCGCCTCAACTCCGAATATAAAATTTCTCCCCCATAACCCTGTCAACAAACATGCACTGAAACATATGCATGTGTTCTGTTTCCTCCACCCCCTGGCCTCTCCTCTCCCAAATCATTATTAGGTCCTGTTTTGCAGCCTGTAGAAATGGACTGAAATTGCTATGCTGTTTATCTACATCAATCACAGCGTGGCGGTTCAGAAAACAGATCCCGCCGCGGCTCTTTCGGTTTCCCAGCCGCGCCGTCCTGCCGCGGTACTGCGGTGATCCATCATCAGACAGCCGCTGGGCACCTGAGGAAACAGGGCACCGGGAGTTCAGCTCGTGCCGCCTACAGCCTGTTCCGTTTCCCCACAGACCACGACCCCAATGATGACTGCCCAGGTAACTCAAAATACTCAGTTAAGTAGTGTACTGTGCGATCGAAATGTACCCCGTAGCTTCCCTAAATTCTCTCAAGAAAGTTGTTGTATGTGCATGGATGGATAAATGCTGAAGAATGTTATGTGTTCAGCTGAATGCAACATTTGACAGACAACAATTGTTACACCTGGGGTAATTACACTAAGGGCTCTACTTTAAACTTGAAGCAGAGTGGATGATAAGGAAATGAAATCTGAAGTTTGTAGTGAAGAGTCGGATCACATAATGGGAGTTCAGTGAGAGTGATGAGTCCCTTATGAGGACTGAAAAGAGTTGTTGGAAAGGCTTTGCACCTGACTATATGAGTCATGCAGTCACTGGAATAAGTTGCTCTGTCTTCTACTTCTCTATGCCTTCAATGTCTTCAAATCCCCCATCTCGCTCTCTCTCTCTCTCTCTCACACACCCACATGCACACAAACACACACAAACTACACACACACACACACAAATACACACACACACACACAGACACACACACACACATAAACACGCGCACACATGCACATAGATAGATAGATAGATAGATAGATAGATAGATAGATAGATAGATACTTTATTGATCCTCAAGGGGAAATTCAAGACATATGCACACATGCAAGCATACACACACACACACACACACACACACACACACACACACACTCAGGATGATATACACATGTAAGGTGTGGCTAAATCTCCCCTGGCAACCGAAAGCCTCATGGCTCTTTTAAAGATGGTTGACTCTGCACAGTGCTTAGGATGAGTAAGACTGTGATTCCAGAGAAAATTGTGGATAGTGTGAGAAAGAGAACAAAGGCTGAGTTGTAAGAGAAAGAGAGAGTGAAAGAAAGAGTTGGTTATAAAGAGTTTGGATGAGAATTGCCGTGAGAAGGATACGAATAAGGATGTTTCAACACTCCTCAAATGTATAACAAGAAGCAGGCACTTAGGGATCTGAGAATAGAAAGGCTGTCTTTTTCATCCACTCGTCCAGAAAATACACATGGAAAGGCTGGGTAACCTCACAAGACAAGAATCTCCCGCAGATCCCCCAACAAAACGGTCAGATCAGAGGCGACTAATGCAAACCTGCTGATCCTCTGGCCTCCCAACACGGGTCAGCTTTCAGTGGCAAATTAGCCCCTTGCCAGCTTCCACTCCTAACCTGGCCACCAATCTTGGTCATCATAGCACCAGCATCTTCATCTTAGATTTCATCCCTATCCCCATCTGAGCCCAAACCATGACAGAAGACAGACCATTTTAACTGAGAGCGTCTGCTTCCACTGAATCCCTCTCGTATGCCAGTAGGAAGCATCTTGATCGCACTGGGACCACAACCATGAAGGCCTAAGGACAAGAAGGAGGACTCACTCAAACACACACACACACACACACACACACACACACACACACACACACACACACACCTATTTCTACACTATTATGTAAGAGCTTCTCATCAGTAGGACTTCCTATTGAGAACCTCACGGCTGGAGGTGAAAGAAAACACTGGTGTTTAAACAGTTTGTTTTGCAGGATTTATTTTCATTGAGACCTAGAAATTTAAATTTGGCACATTGCAAATAATAAACCTTTGTGTCGCAGTTTGCTGTGGGTTCATAGGACTGCATCACTGCAGTGACCGACGGGGTCACTTCCGACACCCACCACGCTTCCTGTTGCGTGTGCCACATCTCCAACAGAGTGTCTCTCTCTCCCTGTCTCTCTCTCTCTCTCTCTCTCTCTCTCTCTCACACACACACCTACATGATGAAAAAATTGCCATGGGAGGAAGAACTCAACCACCCCACAGCAGACAATAGATGCTCTATAAAAGCTACACGCAGGCTGTCTAAACATCCAGTCTCTCACCCTTCTCATTCTGTGTGTGTGTGTGTGTGTGTGTGTGTGTGTGTGTGTGTGTGTTACTGAAGGATGACAGGCTCTCAGGACAACAATCCATCTTACGGAGCACCTGTTTCTTTACAAGAGCTTGGAGGGCAACATACTGTACAGAAAAAGAGAGCCTTCTTACACACACACACACACACACACACACACACACAAAATATTGCAGAGGGCGGCCTGTGAAGGCCATGTGAATCCATCTATGCTGCACCAAAGGAACCATGGCGAACTCAGTGAACTCTGTGCGCATTTCCCAGCCTCACCATTCATCTGTTTTTCCTGTCATCGTCGCAGCCGAGCTCTCTCTCTCCGCCGCTCTTGTTAATCTCTATTAACAGCGGTTGGCCTAAAACAAACTTGTGATACTTAGACATCAAACACTGCTGACCGGCAGAAGGCAGCGATTCAAACAACACACAGAAAAGTTTTTTTTTTTCCACTTTATAATAATGTAATAACAACGAGAGTTACCATGGATACAGCAAGGACTATTTAGGCTGGAGTTGAAAAAGCTGTGCGTTGGTCTAATACTTTTCTTTTATTTATCTGACCAGGTATGATAACAGAGAGAGAGAGAGAGAGAGAGAGAGAGAGAGAGAGAGAGAGAGAGAGAGAGAGAGAGAGAGAGAGTAATGAAAAAATGACAGAGTTTGCAGCTACAAGCTTTCAAATATTTGGCTGATAGCATATCTTCAAACACACACACACACACTTGTACTCACACAAAAAGACACACACACACACACACACACACACACACACACACACACACACACACAAACACACGCAAACAAACACACACACACACACACAGTGTGTTGTAGGCCTGGTTGACAGTGTTGCCTCTGTTTGTCGCAAGCTGTTCCCTGTTGGGCCAGCTTCCTCCGATGGGAAATGCACAATACAATGAGCCTCAATCAGGGAGCTGGCCCAGGGCATTTGGTAAGTGGACACTCACTCACTTTCCCAAACACACACACAGTTGCACACACACACACTCACACACACAAACACACACACACACACACACACACACACACACACAGGCATGCGCACACACACACACACACACACAAACAAACACACACACAGACACACACACACACACACACAAGCACACACACACACAGGCATGCGCACACACACACACACACACACACACACACACACACACACACACACAGGCATGCGTGCACACACACAAACACACACAGGCATGCGCGCACACACACACACACACACACACACACACACACACACACACACACACACAGGCATGCGCGCACACACACACACACACACACACACACTTGGCATGTTGCAAGGGTTATGTAAGTCAATACTATTAGGATGTTTGTCATATTACAATATGTACCTACAGGTCTTTTGAGAAATGCTTGACATTGGAATGGCTAATTACATACTGTGTGTCATTTTGCCATTGCAGCACTTCAATTGTTGGTCAAGAACGGAAGAGAAACAATGCCCTCAACAAAAACCCGTGTGTGGTTGAGCAACCTTGAAATGGTATTTTTTGTAGCTATGAAATATCATCGTCCTCAGGCTCGTTTCAATTTAAATCGCTCTGAACTATCAGTCACCGCTGGCCTCAGTGTGTGTGGCTGGGTTATATACACGGCGCAGTGCCACACCACACACACATACCCAAATACACACACACACACACCCACACACACACTCTCACACACACTCTCTCACACACACACACACACACACACACACACACACACACACACACACACACACACTCACACATACACACACACACACACACACCACACTATAACAATCCAGCATAACTCAGTTGAACTAAGCAAATGTATAAAAACGCTTTCTATTCAATTTACATGTCTCTGAAACAGATTTATTTGGCCTTTTCTTCTCAGGCAATTCAAAACACAATACACCAGGCCCAGCTGTTCTCCAAACACTGAACAAACAGTATCGCAGCTCTTTGCCTGCCATGCGTAGTTTGATGCTGAATGAATGTAAACACATGCGATCTCTAACCTTATCAGCATGTTTAAATGGTGTCCCAAATATCTTCAAAGCAGTTTTTTGGGTGAAGCTACACATGTGGTTGAGAAGGAACTTGTGATATCACTGCTTAGACAACAGTGGGTTTTTGGAATTTACCAATGGAAGGTTGCCTTTTTAAAGTGTTCTACGCTTTTGTAAACAACCCATCTATACCACATGTCACGTAACACTGATCCACAACATCAGCATCTTTTCATCACTCTCATTTCTTCTCATGTGTTGGGTACCACATACTGTAAATTCACTGCTGTTGAGAAATATCCTGGTTGTGCAACACGTTCAGTGCACGCACACACCGTCACACAAACACACACACACACACGTCTCTTTTCCTTTGAAGCATGACAAAATCTTCACGTCCATATATCGGGGGGGAGGAAACAGACCGGGGGTGGACTGAGCAGGACCGGAGCGGTGCATCCCAGCGAGGGATATCACTGTGACACCACTGGCGCTGGCTTATTGCTATCAGGGCAAACTGGAACCAGATGGCAGGGCAGAAAAAAAAAAAAGCTCTCAGTCGTACGTGTGGCACCATGACACACACAGGCACCGAGCCCATGTGCGTGGCAGATCTATGTCCTCGCCAGACCCTGAATCCAGCGCTGGAGGATATGAGGATCAGGGGAGTCACGCTCCACTGGCCGCCCAGCATCCAGTTCCCTCAGCGGGGAACGGCGACAGGAGAGATGCTGTTGACCCCCTTGAGGCGAAAAGGACATCAGTGGATTAGCAAAGTGGCAGGAGTCAGCTACCACCCAAAGCTGTCTCCTGACAGAATTAAGTGAGCATATTGAAGTGGTAGGCTAGGTAGCAACAATTGTTGTTGTTTTTTCCCCTGCACCAACAGTACTTGGTGACCTCAAAAAACAGAGATATATGTGAAAAATGGCTGGAATTCTCTTTTAAGTTGCACTGATAGTATTATTTATTATAGCAACATCAGACCCAAGTGCTGATGACCTGTAAACATAGGATATTCAGTATATTTCTGCTGACCCCGATGCATATTATCATATAAAACAGTCCCTGCATCCCTGATAACTTTGTTTGACCATTATTGCAGGACACAATGACTACACAATGGCTGAAGCACAAATGTGCATTGAGGAAAAACATTCACATCTCCACCACAGTGTCTTTATGAAATTTCTGGGTCTTCTCTTGGGACCATTCAAGTCAAAGGCTTTCTCCACTGTGGATGGTGGTGGTGGTTGTAGAGTTTTCATAAAACATATGCAGAGCGGGAGAGAGAAGTCTCTTTGATGCCTGGTATCTCTTTGGTCCTGACACCATATCTAAACAGCCCTGGAGGGACCAGATACCTCAGAGATGAGTGGAGCCCCCCTCCGAGGGTCATCAGCATCGTGCTGAAACTGTTTTCATCAGATGACGGCACGGACACAAGGAAAACCAGTAGAAAAGTGGATGTTTGCCGAATGTAACATGTAGATAGATAGATAGATAGATAGATAGATAGATAGATAGAAAGATAGATACTTTATTGATCCCCAGGGGAAATTCAAGGTCTCAGCAGCAGCATACATACAACACAAACACATTCTTTAACAGCAGAAAGAGTAATTAAAGTATATAATATAAAAACACAACTAAGCAGTAAGGACAGTAGAAGATAAAGAATATGCTAAATATACTAAAATACAAATTATACTAACACTTAATACAATATATAAAAATATACTAAAATACAAATGACAAAAATACAAATTATACTAACACTTAATCTAAATCAATTCTAAAAACAGTATCCACATAGTGGTGATTAATAAATAAATCAGAGGCGCTTGCAATGACTTGAGGCATGTTTGACTAATGTTTGACTAATTCAAATATTTAAATATTTATAAACTTGGTTTCACAAAAATCTTTTAGTCTTGTGTTTTCATTTTTATTTGTCACTTCTGGTAATAAATAACTCTGGGTTTGTTCAGCAAACGCAAAGCAGACTTTCTCACTCTGTCCAGAGCACATTCCCAGATTCCTCAGCATCTCTTCTGACCATAAACAACAGCACTGCTCTAAGACATCTGACCCATGTGTTAACTGGACTGATGCTCCCAAGACAATAGCTCATTAGCATAAGTATGTTCACTGAATAGGTATCTTCATTCTGTTCACATCTGCTGGTTATTCTGTGGCATGTCGATACATGAGCATGAGACAGAAGAGAGGCAGCAGTGTTGGCTAACATGAATAGTCATGATGACTGTGAGGGGAGTGGAGTGCATGTGGCCATAGTCTATTACAGCACAGTCATTTCCCGTGTATTAGCCACATTGCATATAAACTGCCACATGACACAGTGTTTATGCGAATAAAAAATAAATAAAAAAAACTGTGTATTGACCACACCCGTGTGTTAACCACAGTGTCCAATAGCCCAATGACTCAGAATCAGATCCTTTAATCCACATCCTTTAATCATCATATGGAAGACTGACGGAAAAAAAGCATAAAAACAAGATGAGGGGGGTTGTTCATTTTGAATTTGATGACTGCAACACATTTAAAAAAAGTTGGGACAGCAGCAGTGTTTTTAAATCGCCTCTTCTTTTAACCACAGTCTCTTAAGTATTTGGGATCTGGGCAGACTCGTTGCTGGAGTTTCAAGAATAAAATGTTTTCCCGATAAAGGATTTCAGCTGCTCAGTGGTTTGCTGGGTTATTGGACAAACTTGCTGATTATTCTGTGGCATGTCAATACATTATCATGAAACTGAGGAGAAGCAGCAGCTTTGGCTAACAGGAATAATCATAATGCCTGTGTACATGATCTATTGCAGTATTACATAATCTTATGATAGTATTACATATTCTTCTAATATTTACATGTATCTACTTCATATCTATTACTGTAATTACAATGTTTTGAAGTCAGTCACTTACAGTTAGGAACACAATTATTCATACCCCTGGCAATAATTCACTTAATTTTCTCTTGACCAATGTTTGTTCTCACTGAAAATGACACTACCATGTGGCTAAATGTTGTAAAACAATGTGGTAGAAACATGGAATAAAAAAAAAGGATTTATCTTTTTTAACATTTTTATGAAAAATGGCATGTCCAAAATGATTCATACCCTTTTTAAATAATCAATGGAAACATCTTTATTTGCATTCACAGCTCTTAAAATGGTTCTTATAATACCTACCAAGTCTGTCCATGTCTCCACAATGATTCTAGACCACACCTTTTTAGCAGCAGTCTGGGTTTTGAGGCAGAATGATTATTCGCCATTACTCTGGCCTTGTGCTCACTTTTTTGATGGATTGAGGTCTGGCCACTCTAAAATGTTGATATTGTTCTCTGTTAACCATGTTTTGCCTTGTTTGGCAGTATGTTTTAGAGGTTGCAACAACGTTTTAGATCATTGTGACCTTAATCAATAATGCTATGTAATTTATTGGTAATAGTTTTCTGGTAAGAAGTGTTTCTTAGTATTTTGCATGTAGTTTCTCTGTACTTATACCCTCATGTTACCTTTGGTAATTACCTAATAATTTACGAAAATGTACCATGTACTTACTAGGTAAATGCCTAGTAATAAAGGGACTGTAAAAGGAAGACTTACCAATATTTGTATTTCTTTTTCAATGTCGGCATCACTGAAAATGAGGGCTACCCTCAATGAATTTCCAAGACTTAAATACAATTGGAATGTTGCTTTTTTTATTATTTCTAGGCCTTTTGGGAAATAGTGATTATGAGCTGTCCTGTCTTGATAAACCCGTTTAATGTGATAATATCTCAACTTCAGAGGGACTGGGACAATTCACAGTGGAATTATGAAGATAAATTTGCCCTTGATGTTTGTCAGAACGCTTCCAGTGACAATTCATGTTTGACAACACAATGACAAAAAAATTACATATCTAAAAGAACTGGGCATTCACACTCATACCGGGAATTCACTCAAGTCCGGAAGCCCTACCTGGTATTTCATTAAAATGAACACAGTTGAGTCATCCTACTGAAAAGGGCCAGGATCCTGCTTTCAGGCCCAGCCATTCACCTCTTCAAAACTATTACACAACTCATTTAGGAACACAAAGCAGCCCCTCACCCAGAAACCCTAATCCCGCCATTCTGGACCTTCACACGTTTATGAATGGGCGGCTTGTGTCCAGATAGGTGTGTGTTGGAGACTGGGTGTAGGCTACAGCCGCCAGATTGATTGGAGTGTAAAATGAAAACATCAGAAGAGGACTCCAGCCTAAAAGTGACCCCTACATCAAAGAGTGCACTCGGACCACTTCACCGTCCAGTGTTTAGACACTCATTATTATGAAAAAAACCTGCCCTTTTTTGGGCCACAAGAACATTCCCAAGTGTGCAAAAGATGGCTAAAATATGAGGTTGCTGATTCCCTGGACTGTTGTTGTAGTAGTGACCTGTTGCTCCCTTTTGAAACGGATAACCAAGTCTTTCCTTTGCCCCCGCAGGGAAAGCAGCTGGGAGAGGGGGCATATGTTTCCAGGTTTGTGCTGTACGAAGCTCTACAAAACGACATAATTTAATCTCCCTCACCCCCCTCTCTCTTCTTCCCAGAAACCTCTGAACCCCCCCCCCCCCCCCCAAGGGTGAAAGCGGAGTGGACATGAACGCCATTCGATATGACTGCCCATCTGGCTGACTGCCTGCTTCCCTGACAAGCGGCCTCTTCAGATGCAGAGCCCGTAACCTGCCTCTGCTCTCGAACCCTGCGCTATTTTTCATGCTCCTTGGCAGGGCCGAAACGTTTCAGCACCTCATGTTTTTGAAAGTGAGAGGACATATGTACAGCCAGGCCCGGCGATTGCTTTAAACCCACGTCGGGGAAACGGTCGAGAGACAGCGTTTTTCAGGAGCGATTTACTTTCCCTACTCCTATATTTTTTTAAGAAAATTCAAATTTGCTCATACAGTAGTGTAATCCAAGATCACCACAACTTTGCCCAGCGGCGAGGTTTTGGCAGTGACTGGTGCACCCTTTATCACTCGGCTCAATCTCTTTGATTTGAAATTGGATTTGGCGTCATTGTGAGGGAAGAGCGCTGTTTCAAAACTAATTTGATGTACGTTGTAGAACACAGCATGCAGATCTTATTAGCCCTGGACTGTTTATGCTGAAAACAAAATATGTCACTAACTCTTAACATTTTCACCTTGGTGCTGTCATCTCTCTCTCTCTCTCTTTCTCTCTCTTTCTCACTCTCTCTCTCCCTCTCTCTCTCACCCTCTTTCTCTCTCTATCCCTCTCTCTCTCTTTCTCTCCCCCTCTCATCCTACCAAAAAAAAAAACCGGGGGCAATGGATTTAACTGATGTTCTGCTAATGATCTATGAGTGGTCTGTAAACTGTGAACCACTTTCTCTTCCTTTCCCCCTCCCTTCTTTATTTTCTACTTAAGGAGCCGTTGGCCGAGCGTAGCCCGAGCAGCAGCACAGCGCGCCTCTGAGTGCATTCCCCCTGCGCTGGAACCTCAGTCTGGAATAATATTTGACATAATTAGCTGGGGAACGTAAACAGCGGCGCACCTGGAGCCTGCTGTGCTGAGGCCATTACAGGCTGGCAAGGGATGGGGTCATGCTTGGCTCTCCGCCCGGAGGACGGACAGACGGACAGACTGATAATATATATCCCCAGCTCACAAACATGCAACCAATACAGGGCAGAGGGAGAAGGTCAAGGGTCAAGCTTAAAGGAACGGTTAAAATAACACCCACAGCAGGTCAAGGGAGTGCAAATCACTGATAGCACATTATGTCATAGATATGGAAGCTAGATGTCTTTTGCTTCTCTCGTTCCTATAGTGTGTCACTGTTTGCTTACCCTTGGTTAGCCTAACACATGTTTGACCATTGGTGATCTCTGTGGCGTGGATAAGCAACAAAATGGTCCAAATGGTTACTAATGATGGGGCAAGTTATTGCCATGTAATTGGTTGCAGGTGTCCATACAGGCATGGTTGGCAAGATGTCGGGAGAGGCACGTTATATCTTGCCAGGCATATGGCTATATGTGCATATTATGGGAGAGTGAGAATTCCTTAAAAAAACCACAAACCAGTAGGCTATCCATCACACACTATTAGCTATTATTTTGCTGATGATTATGGGAAAGAGGGTGATTTGCATGCAGTTACATGTTCAACATTCATCACACTTGTTTCAAATGATGTGACACAACCAATATAAGCTAGTTCAGAGTGCAAACAGGTTGCTGAACAGTGCAGTGTTCATATCAACAATAGACATAAACTGTCAGTGAGGCATTACAGCAGTACATTGTAGGATGTAGTCTTTTCCAGTATACAATTACTAAAACACATTTTTTTTTAACCTTTCACCCTTTTCTCAAAACTGTAAACACAAACCCCCATTCTCAATACTTTATGCTTACTGGATTTACAGTAATTGTTGAATCCACTGTGTTATGAAATCTTTTTGCTTTTTTTGTTTGTTTTGTTTTTTTAGATGCAAAATGCATTTATTGTAAACAATGAACATTTCTCCTGGAGCTAAATGAGCTGCCCTGAACACTGTGTTTTCCATTTTTTTGGTGTCTAATGAGTGTTTTCATTTTGACTGCTTTGTGAGATGCTCTGAAGACAGCTGTTTGTTTTCTAGCACAGGTACAACTGTTTTGAGACGATTGTTCAGTTTTGCAGTTATTTTGTGAATGTAGTTTGAGATTTGGAGTTTGTGTTTACAGTTTTCACAAAAGGGTGGAAGGTTTTAGCCTTGTGAGACCATCCTGATCTCGCGAGCTTCAGATTTTCACTAGCAGATCAGTCTGGCATCTCTCCGATAGAGAAAATTTGGAGCAGTTCGCCAAACGAACGTCCAATCAGCGTTGGTTTTGAGGCGAGTTTAGGTGCGACCCAACGAGGAGCTACTGCTACTGTTCAATCTAAACAACATGGCGACTTCCACGGATGAGATGAGCATAGCTATCGCTGAAGTTTTATCCGAATATTCTAGGAGCTAGGAGTCTCTGCAATGTAGCTGGGATGAAGGAAGACCACCACAGCCGATTCCAGTTAGTGTTTGGTAGCCCTGAATCTTAGTTACTTAACGAGAAGGAAGTGTAGCCTACCATGAAAAGTTGGTGGGGATTGTCGTTGATGAGGTTCATGTCACATACAAATGGTTAAAAACGTTAAATGATGTTTTCTAAACAAAGTTAGGGAGGAGCCCTTAGGGATGATTGACAGCAATTAACTCACCTGTCTTCCGCCGCCAGGGCGCTCGCAAAATTATTGGAGTCGCAAAGCCTCGGTAGGCAGACATAATGGAGCTGGGTCTTTTCACTACTAACCATCCAAAAGCTACATCCAGTCCATGGGCTACAGCCACCTGGTTCACCAGCGTTTTCAGGTCACTTTCAGGGTAAGCTACAACTATCGATTATGCTATAGCCTACTCACCCCAGCCTACATCAAGGCTCTAACATCAGGCTGCTCCAAGTTCGCGTTTTCACGTCGCAAGATTATCCAGGTAACTCAAAAATGCTCTAAATTCTAACATGGCTCGCCACGCCAAGCGTCTGAAGTTTGTAGGCTATCCACTATCCAGCGGAGGCCTATCTTCCGAAGATCACTCAATCCGTAATCCGTGTTGGCATCGGAAATGAACAGGTCTTGTTCATTCACTTCCTGTAGTTGTCCAGTTACTTCTCATAAACTGATACTAGCGTTGTTGGATATTTAAGCTACTTATAACGAACTGATAAGCCTCAACCTTATGTGCCCGTATTTCCGCTGGCTTATTCCGCAGGCTGTTTAAACGATGGCGCTGCGTCGCAGACGTCAGCAATTATTAAAGCGATAGTACACATTTGTAATTCGCGTCAGGCGACGCAGACAGCAAGGACCGTGATTGGTCAACTCGTCCTGTGTCGATGGCCGACGTTTCATGTAGCTCCTACGGGGTATAGCAACAAGCTAGTTCACTTGCAAATAAACTAAAGTCATTTTTGGTTACAATGACTGGTTATTCATATGTTTTAAAATTAGCACTTCGCCAGCAAGCAGTGCTCTGTGGGCAGTTGCGCTAAATTCGCTCTCAGCAGGCCCTCAAACCCCAGTCTACAGCCAGAATATATTAATGACACTCCTTGAACACCGGTTTATTGTTTTATTCCATGCCAACACCGACAGGAGGGAGTGATCGCCACCCCCCCCCCCATTGACAGCTTATTAAAATTGTTTGCTATTATCGCATCGCATACAATCGTTTATCGCATCGTAATGCATTATCTTATTGCAAGCTGCAATTATTTATGTCGTCTTCTTGTGTGACAGTTAGTGAAACACGACGTGCTCATCAATCAGAAGTGGCACAACTTTGGATATTAGCTAAATCTTGACATCAACATAAAAAAAAAAAAAAAACCTTATCGCTATTGCATTGCTCCAATCATTGGACAGCGGCACACATCCGCAGCACTCTCCATTTCCACGGCATCTTGTTCCGTAGGTCGGATAGGAAATTCCTTCCTCCTCCATCTTTTAACTCCTATTTAAGTCCTATTTTAACTCCTATTTAAGTCCTATAAACCAATCTTTTCTCCTTCCCGCTTCTTCTATTCATTCTCTTCTCCTGACCAGGAAGCAGGCTACTCTTGACAGCGCTTTCCTGCACCACACGCTCCAGAGCGTATCACTCAGCTGCCTCAGCCACAGCCACGCCAGCGGCCCAGGTTCTTAACCACCGACTTCCTTCCCGCAGCATCTCCGCCGTACTTCCGGATCCGACTCCACTTCTTCAGACGGCCCCGGTAGCGACCGCTTCGCTACTCCCTCCGCCCCCTCTTCCCCTTCCCCACCCACTTCTTCTGCATGCAACGACGGCTTCGCTCAGTCCCAAGAACCATGCAGCAACAACTACGCCGAGCCCCAAGACCATAAAACGACTGCTTCGCTGAAGCCCCAAGAACCACGCAGCAACAACTAAGCCGAGATCCAGGACCCATGCAACATCGGCTCCACCAAGCCGCGAGAACCATGCAGCAACAACTACGCTGAGCTCCTGGACCCATGCAACGTCGGCTCCACCAAGCCCCGAGAACCATGCAACAGCAGCTACGCCGAGCCCCAAGACCCATGAAACAATGGCTTCGCTGAGCCCCAGAACTATGCAGCAAATACACCGAGCTCCACGACCCATACAGCAGCAGCTACACCGAGGCCCAAGATCCGTGCAATGACTGCTCTGCCGAGCCCAAAGCCCCATGCAGCAACAGCTCCACCGAGCCCCAGGACCCAGGCAACGACGGCTCCACCGAGCCCAAGGACCCAGGTAACGACGGCTCCACCGAGCTACAGGACCCAGGCAACGACGGCTCCAATGAGCCCCAGGACCCATGCAGAAGCAGCTCCGCTGAGCCCATAGGACCTTTAGGAACAGCTCCGCCAAGGTTCAGGACCCATCTAATGACTACTCCGCTGAGCCCCAAGACCATGCAGCAACGTCTCGGCTGAACCCCGAGACCCTCGCGGCAGCAGCTCTGCTGAACCCTGACACCCATCGTTCCCACGGTTATGCAATACACGAATGTCCACCGCTGAGCAAGCACAACGAAGATCCACTCTTGTGTACTTGCCGCTTGCCTCGCTATACTTTGCAAGGGGTTCATGTCACAGCACTCTGATTCACCCTCCATCATGTTTACCGGCCTCCTTTGGGCTGCTGAGGTGTAGTGAGTCTACATGCCCCTCGTCTCATTTCATTCCCGATGGCAGATCTTGAGAGTTAGACCAGGACACAATACGTTTACTACTAATCAGACTAAATCGATCAGTTCCGAAAAGAACACTCCTTTTCATATCCAACTCTGCCTCAGATCCTCAGCTTTCATACCCATCACACTACATCTCATATCAGTCAGCTCAAGCATCGCCTACTAGCCCGCACTCTTCATCCCAGATGAAGGGTACCCATCACTCGTCACAGGTTCCAGACTCTAATATATATCCTTGTCAAATCCAGTTCCCGCAGGCCGCTACTCTGTGCATTCAGGATAGGAGCTGCTACTACAGCTGCATGCATTGGCCTATCAGAGCAGCAATCAAATACTGAGCCGTTGGTCCACAGATGCCTATCAGTCCTACTGTACATCCACTCCATATAGTGGATCTATGACTTGCTAAGCAAGCGCAAATGTATCGGTAGTGGCCTTCCTTTCTGCTCTTTTGGGGTGCAAGCGGCCCTCGCTCTATCGCGATCTCCGCTTCAGGCATTCCATGACCACGGCCAGCTACCATGCCAAACATGCGCTTAGCTTATACACTCAGTATAGCAATCATGCCGACGGGCGAACTAGTGAAATGATGTTTTCTAAACAAAGTTCGAGAGGAGCCCTTAGGGATGATTGACAGCAATTAACTCACCTGTCTTCCGCCGCCAGGGTATTTAAGCCGGCCTCCTTATCCATACGTCACATGCCGCGGCGCTCGCAAAATTATCCCTCCTCCTCCCCTCACTCCTCCATTTCACTGATAGCCCAGTTACGCATCCTCCTTACACTGGGGGGTGCAAGCGGCCATCGCTCTATCGCGATCTCCGCTTCAGGCATTCCATGACCACGGCCAGCTACCATGCCAAACACGCGCTTAGCTTATACACTCAGTATAGCAATCATACCGACGGGCGAACTAGTGAACTAGCTACTTACCTAACTTGTATGTTAAAAGATGGCATTAGAACAACACTTTGTTGATTTGATTGGTTGATTTGGCCCGTCTATCACCAACATAGGTTGTGATAGACAGATGGTTTATCTAATCAGCTAACCAATATTTTCCCCCCTTCCCAAACGTTCTCCAACGGAAAGTTCCCAGATGTATATGCAGAGAAATTACGAACCAATCCATCTGGCCGAGTCAGGTTAGGAAGGTTTTAAAAAAAATGTGTTTTAGCAATTACCCCAGGCAAATATTTGGAAAAAGATGAAAAGGCTTCTTTTTCAGATGCCATGTTTCTACCACATTGTCTTACAACCTTTTGGCATGTGGCAGTGTCATTTTCAGCCAGAACAAACATATTGGTCAAGAGAAAACCAACATTAAATTAATATTTGTTAGGGGTATGAATTATTTTGTTCCTAACTGTACATGTACAGGAAAGAAGAAACAAAGGTAATAAACATGTCTGCTGAGTCTGATCTCTCCAAACACTCCATATAAGGCCTTGTTCAGCTACCAAGGTGTTTAAAGGCCCTCACTAACCTTGTGTGTGTGTGTGTGTTTGTATGTGTGTACTGAGTGGATGTTTTTGTCCTAGTTCAGTACGTTGTTCAGGTCAGGCATCCCTGCAGGACTGTAATACAGGCACTGGGGCTCCCAGTGGGGAAGGAGAAACCGAGGCGGCTGGACGAACGGAGGGGGCAGCAGGGCAGGGTGGACGGCATGCTGCGGGCACGTCGCACAAACCCCCCTCATGCAGCAGGGTTAACCTGCACCAGATGCTACACACACACACACACACACACACACACACACACACACACACACACACACTCTCACTCCAGACCCTGGTGAGGATGTCAGGGCTTTTCTCCTCTCAGCCCACAACCTTCACACACTCTGGTATTCAGTAATTATATTCATATCTGGCAAATCAGTCATGAGCAGGCTGAGTTGAGTGGCAGTGCATGTGCTGGGCTGTGCATGTGTTTCTTATTGTGCCCTGTGATAGGTAGGATAGAGAGAGAGAGGGGGAAAGAGACAGAGAGGGGGGAGAGAGAGAGAGAGATGTAAAGGCCCAGGAGAAAAACATCCACCTCACCTCTGCAGGAGGTGGTGTGAGCCGTGACCTCCTCCAGGATGTTTGGAGCCTTGAGGAGCGTTGGGCAATGTCAGGACAAGGCTTTGCGAAACAATCTCCGCAGGACGCTCGTGCCACCCTGACACTGTGATGGAGTGCCTCCGCTCTGTGCCACCGAGAGCCTCCAATTTCTCTCTCTCTTTCTCTCTCTCTCTTTCTCTCTTTCTCTCTCTCCGAGATAAAAAAGAAAGCGCGAGAGAGAGAGAGTTGCGCAAGGAGCATCTCACAGCCAAGCCTGGGTAAGTTTTATTGTTGGATCTGAGGCATACAAACACACACACCCACATACACACGCACAAGCACATATCACACACTAGCACGCAAAAATAGGAGACAGATTTCCTCTTCATTTGGACTTTGTGGTGCGTGGTCTTGTCTCATAATTCTCTAAATATTTTCCCTGGAACTGACTTCGGCCCGGTTGAGAAATCACCAGCGCCACACTGGCCCGACAGGCTCTGCTCCAGCCCTGTGTGTAATCCAACTCCAGATTGGCCTCTAAATGTACAGACTGCACCAGTTCGACAGCAAAAGGCTCCAGAGAAACCTGACTAAGAACGGAAGGGGGTGTATATTATCTGTTCGGAGAGATAAGGTGAATTCTTTTTGTCTAATCAGTACTCCATGTGATTTGGCCAGTGTGCGAGCCTACGTTTCTATTTCCTTTCGGAGGGTAAACAGGAAAAATATAATAATAATTAAAAAAATTGACGTGGAGAAGAGTGACACGAATGAATATTCAGTGATATCTACCCTTGATTATATCACTGAAAACCGAATAACATACATTATAATGCTCAAGTATGAACACAGCACTCTGAGATAACGTACATTTCATAAATTGATTTTACATGGCAGGATGCTGGAATGTGTGATATGTTAATGGAGGCGAACCAGCAACTTGAAACAAAGTATTCTGAAGAAGGGGGAACATCCACTGGGGCCAAAGAGAGACGCCTCTGGGCTCAGCATGGCGCTTACCCGCTTGTCCATAAACCATCTCACCTTTGATCTGGCAACAGCCGAGAGCTTCCACTGATAATGGCGCTCATGGATGTTTTAAACGTCTGTGCTTTGCCACTGTTCTGCGCACTTGAATTGAAAAAGCTAAATGTGTTTGAAGAAATACTGGGTGTTATTTAAAGAATAATTCACTTGGCCTGGTTGTTGTTTCGAGTCTTCAAACTGTTTTTGTAAAGCCAGAGTGTGTAAACCGAAGGCCGCAGAGATGTTTACTTTTCTTCACGCAACAAAACCAAGGATTGGATCTGTTGGAAAGGAATAATCAATTTGACTGTTTTGGAGGCCTCTTGGTCTCCTCTACGAAGAGCCTCAGAAAATATGTCAAGCGGGCAGTGAGAGATTACAAAGCAATGCTTTTCAGTAGTTTGTTTTTAATTGGCTTGCTGAGAGCTGTGGTCTACAGTATATGGTTTCCATGATGCCTGTTAGTGAATATGGCTCAAACCAATGCTGGGTTTATTCAAGCATTAGTTCAAAAATATGCTTAAATTTGGTGTATTCCAAAAATATGTGAGATGGCAATAGCCCTACTTTCATACATGTGACCATACATCATGACTAAGCTTGAGTGGTCCTTAAAATGGTTTCATACAGCAAAGTAATATATTTCATGTCAAACAGAAACATGCAATATGTCATGATCTGTGCTGATGTTGCTCCTGCTAGGGACATGCAACTAAATATCAATCAAAGGCATGTTCTATCTTAAGATCAAATTTGATACCAGGTAGAGAGTGCCAAGTCTTAATCAAATCTCTTGGAATGTGACACTGATAGGTATAGAGGCCTTTAGCTTTATATCCTCCCAAGGGGTAAGAGAATGACGATACAGTAACACTCAGTTGAGTTACTTTTTTTGGTGCCTACAGTCATCTCTATACATCTTTATTTAGCATTTCATTTGGTCATATAGGTGCAGGGATATCCACAGTTGTGCATCCATCACCCCACTGGATGGCTTCATGACATCTTAAATCAGAGTCAGATTTAGTTCTGACCTTTGTCGAGTTACACAAGGACATGCACGGATCAAAGGGCATCCGATGTGGCAGACATTTAAAACTCATCTTCTCTGTTGGTGTTCTGTTCGCCCCTGCTCAGCGATTTCCTTCGAACGTTGTTTATGACTCTTTCTGATGTACGAAACAGGTGTCGCAGGAAAGGATGGGCAGTAGCCTCTCAAAGTGCTTGTACGCTGGTATTTCCTTCAGCTTGTTCCTCAGTGAGCATTTAGTGATTTACCAGCCTCCCGCGTCTGTTACCTTTGTACAGCATTTGCAGAGCCAGGGAATAACAAAATATGATGCAAAAAACACAATGCTGAGTGCTGGGCAGGACAATGCTTGACACCACTCACACCCTTGAGACTGATAGCACTGAACCCTCTCACTGAACCTTTTTTTCCATGTACATTCCCAAACATTTCTGTTCATAGCCAATAACTGATAGGTAAAATAAGTCATCAGTACTAGTGGCCCCTGGGAATCAAGCTCATCATTTTATGGTTATTACCTTCCTGCACCAGTTGAGCCACAGGAACATTCATTGTCATGTAAAAAGTAAAGTTTTGTATTTGGCAGATGCTTTTGTCCAAAAACAACTTAGGTCTTGTGTCCATAAAGTATTTATTTCTGGCAGAAAAGCTCTGGGGTGTACTAAAACACAGTGTTTTATCAAAACAAGACGTTCCTGTATTTGTCTTGTTTGTTTGTATTACAACAATGGCTTGACAACATATAACCATGGTAGTTAGCTTGTTAACATCTTGAGTGTGGATAGTGTGCAGGCAGACACTTGGCAAATCACTACAGACATAGTTGTTGGTTACAATAATGAGATTTTTAGACTGTACCATATTTATTTCTCTGTAAATGTAACAATTCTATATAATAAAATAGGCCAAACAAATGGTATTTCAGCCATCAGTGGAGTTCTGTCCGCCATTAATGTTAATGTTGTTTTTCCAGTTACGACAGACTAGCAGCAGCACATTATGACTCCACCGTTTCAGTATTCCAAAAGAGGAGATATTTTCAACTAAAAGGTGCTTGGAGCGGTCGCACAAAACAGAATGTTCATAAAAAATATGTTGAGTGCTGGCTTTTCTCTAGGCAGCCGTACACACATTCTCTTCATGGGAAAGAACAGAAATAAGATGCTAGTGCTCAGAAAACAAAACAAAACAAAAATCACTGAAAAAAAACAATCACTGAATAGGCCCTCCCAGAGGCTCAAAGTGATCAGGAATCAAACACGGGTCAACTGCTTACAAAGCAGCAATGCTAAATATATTGCATGTTTGTGAAAGTGTTACCATAAATATTAATGGGACTTTTTTTTAATAACGTTCTTTCCATGTAATTCTATACTGCCTCAAAAGTAATTGTGCCGTTTTGTCCATATGTAGCCTAGTGGGTCATACCATCCTATATTCCCAGCTCTACAGAACACAGAAATGAAAGTTATCGCTGGCTAATACTGCCATGAACAAACAACAGGACAAAAAAAAAAAAGAAAATACCAGCAAAACTGCGTCACTGACATCTTCTGTTTGTGTTGGTCTGAGTCCTGTTTGGACAATTCTTCCTGGTGGGGGAAGAACTCCCTTTAAACACTGAACAGACTATGCAGGTCTCTGGATTGTGTTGCAGGCTAACACACAGAAACAAAAAAAATCAAATATAGATTACAGCATTGCTCAGCTGGGCCAAATGGCATCGGCTTCAAACACTTGGTGTAAATGGGAGTTAAGAAAATCACCGCGTAACAGTAAATGTTTAAACGTCTCTCCGAGTCATATTTCTCCTCCTTTTTCACGTATAAGGCCCAAGTTGTAAATAAAATGTGATACCTTGTCGCCTCATAATCTGAAAGCATGTTTTATGTTCACATCTAGCCTGACCTTAGGTCAGTGAGAGATAAAGATGTCTGCAAGGGAATCCTGGCCCCAGTCAAAGCTTTACCAGCATGGAGCAGAATGCAGACTGAGGTGAATGCATTCACTGACTGCTCCTATGAATTAGTTTCTGTCACCATAGTAACCTAAAATCATATCAGGAATGTTCCACAAAACCGAAACATGAACTTCTTCAAAAAAAAATTACTCTCTCTCTCATCGAGATGAATTTATGAAAAGCATTGTAGAAACGAAACAAATTCTCCGAATTCTATATTATATGCTACTAAAACAATGAAATAATATACAATATTCAAAGCAGAAATGTAACATTATAAGGCCATTTCATTTCAGGTAGCACTTAAAAAGCCAGCATGGTGGTTAGAGGCTGTAAAATGTCATTTCTATGTCAAACCATTTTGGGGGTAATTAACAGGCCCCTGAGGGAAGAAGTATTTTGATTGGTGATGGAGGTGGTGGGGTGGTTGAATGAGACCATGCGGACTGCTAGGGGTGAGGAGGGCCAGGGCGCTAATAAAGATGCAACTCGGGGGCTATAAAAATCCCAGATCACATTTCTACTAACATTACATAGCAGTCATGCTTTTAGGAAGCCAGAATGAAGGCACCATCCAGACACTGATGTAATACAAAATGACCCCTCTTGATGTGCACCTATAAATCTCTGTATCCTTTTGAGGAGGTGTAGGCTTGCTGTTGGTCCCAAAGTTGGGAACTATCAGAGATGTGTGCTGAGGAGACAATTTTATAAAGAGGGAGAGGGAGTCAGAGTAGCGGGCCAAATCATTACAGCAAATGTCTATCTAGAGAAAGTCTTCTTAGAAAAACAGATGCACACTCCCACGGTCAAAATACAGTACCTTTACATCACATAAACAGGCAAAACTTTCTAAACCTCAAATGCTTTCTTTTATGTGATGTGGTTCCTTTTTTGAATATGGCACTACATATCCGAAATCCCCAAACAATTCTGCAGTGTTGACATGGCCACACATTCGGGCTCTGAGGAGAGCCCTGGCCCCTCAGACATCAGAACGTGGAACAGAGAAGGAACCGCGCTGGAGTTCCACGCTGCCCTCAAAACTCACAAACTCTCACTCAAATGCCTGGCAGATTTAGGCCACAGTATCTTGGATCTGTCCACTGTTTTCCATAAAATATCCATCTCTCTCTCTCTCTCGCTCCCTTTTCCTCTCTCTCTCTCTCTCTCTCTCTCTCTCACACACACATTCCTCCATATCTTTGTTTATACTGCTTGTCATCTCTGCTCTCCCTCTCTCTCTCTTTCTCTCTCTCTGTGTCTTCAGAGAATGCTAGCTATACTTTACCACTGTTCTTATCCACTAAACTCTCAGCCCTTGTGAGCTCATCTTGCGTGGCCGGTCCAAGGTCTCATATGTCCTGTGTGTGTGTGCACTGTGCTAGCTGGATAATGCCCTGAGCCAAAGCCAGAACAGATAGCTTGTATTATCATTCTGCAATTGCTTCGTTCTTCTGTTATTTTTTCTTTCACCTTCAGAAGAAATAATATTTTTCATGCAAAAGAAATGCTGTCTGCTGTTCTCTGCATCCTTTTGACTGTGCCGAAGTGATTTAGAGTTTGTTATCGGATTTTTAGATACCAGCTGACTAGGGAACAGATTGCACCCTAATCTGGTTCCTGCAGAACCACTTTAGATCTAGGGCCCACATCTGATCCCAAGGCAACTGTCATCTGTTATCCAACTACCAAAAATAAAAGCACAGAACAGTGATGTAAGCTCCATATGAAAAACATGCAGTGGGAGAAATACTAACTATTACTGCAGCTGTTGTTCTAGAGGTTGTGATGCATAGTGATCTAATGGCTGGCTGTCATTGAGCATCCCCACTGGTAGAGTACCTGATTTGGCTCATGCAGATCCACTTCAGCTCAGTTCAGACCCTGAGCCATGCAGCTGCCATCTGGGGTTGGAGTGTGTTGGATAGAGGTATGCTATCTACCTACACTACCTGTACTGGATGGAACTTGAAAGAGGAATCTGTAGATTTTACAACAGAAATTTGCCGGAGGCCTTCACATTCACATTCACACACTAATGGGCTCCCTCATTTGTGGAAACATTTCCTGTAAAATCCCATGGTGAACTCATTCAGTTTGATAGAAGCACATAAATGGTCTGTTGTGTCTCCATGCTATAATGGGCTGCCGTTCACACTAACACTCTCTCTCTATCCGTTTCCCTGTTTTTCCATGTCTCTGACACATAAATGCAAGGACACAAACCACAGAATTAGAAACAGTACAATAGACATTCACATCCCAAGTGATACTATATTCTGTGGCACGTCTAACCTTGAATGGGAAGCAAATTTAAACAATGGGGTTGTCAAATGAGGCATTTTTATTGTTCAAACCCATCATTCCATTCTCTGTGTTTATAAGTTGTACCCACGGTGACAAATGTATTCAAAGTCTGCAGAGATGGAACTTCCAGTCAACTTCTTTCAAGTCTGGCAAGTACACCAAATACATAGTCCAAGTAGGACTGCATAGGTTTTTCTATTGCATAAAAAAGATCTCTCTCTCTCTCTCTCTCAGTGAAAAACTTGGTGAACAAAGATGCCAGTAAACTAATTGCAATCAATCACAACCACTTTGAGCAAACAGAAACTTAACTGGACAGGGTGATCTAAACAAACAAATGATATTCATCTGTGATTTTATTTGGACCGTGGGTGTCCACTGTCTGGATATCCGGCAGGTAACACCCACTAGGGAATAAGTAATCGTGCACGGACATGCACACACACACACACACACACACACACACACACACACACACTGAACGTCTTGAGGGAGGGTATTGAGACTATTATACTCTAATAAATAAGGATGCAGCTGCAAAGCATATGATGATATAAATAGACAACAGCCCATTCCTTCTAAAACAGTTCCTCTGAACTTTCTCTGCCAGCAGAACGTTTCTGTGCCTCCATCAAATTAAATGAATGCATTATCCAAGTACACAGGATTAAAGATGCTTTTTTACAAAAGACTCCAGACTGTCGGGTGAGTGATGCATGCATCTGTGAGTGTGTGTGTGTGTGTGTGTGTGTGTGTGTGTGTGTGTGCCTGTATGTATAGAGAAAGGGTGTGGCTATGCCATGATCTGACCCTCGACCCCCCCCCCCCCCCCCCCCCGCCACACACACACACACTCACACACACTCTCCGATGTCGTTATTTCCCTCCATTGTTTGCCGGGCGAGGAGGACCTTTCTAAAAATGGCTTTTGTTTAAGACTTTACACAACAGCGCAGCTTCCTCTGGCGGCCCCACCACGGGACCGTAAGCGATAGCCATTAAAATTAGACGCGCAAACAGGAACACCCGCAACTGCTAATTGGGATGCTCCAAGGGTGCGTTGTCTTCCTCTGGCCCGAATTATTTATACACCGCAGTGAAGAAGAGGGACGCTGTTTCGTAACATGGGACCATGTTCCTGTTGACGTTGTCAAGCCCTTCGGCCTTGAGGAATTTGTGGAGCATACATACGCATGTTTGCAGATTGACCTTTGGACCGAATTTGTCCTCTTCAAGGTCATGCAATTTGGACCCGTGGGAAGCCTCTCTTCACAATTCCTCGAAGGGAAATGTGATGTCATCTTTACAGAGTGTTACGGTAACACATGACCACTGTTTATTTTTCACCTAGGAAAAAAAGTTTTAGAGATGTTTTTCAGTCCAATAAAATTATTCAATCCAGAACTTTTCCTGCCAAAGAACAAGTAACTTAGTCGACTAAACCTTTAGTGAGAACCATTTGTTTTTTTGCATCAAAATTCTTGGACTGGGCAGTTTCTGGAACATGGCATTAATATCCTGTGCGTTGGATTACGAGAACCCTTAGTCAATCCAATGCAGTGGTTTGATTAGACTCGGTCCAGAGAAAACTCAGAGCATTGATTGCAAAACCACATTTCACTTCCTTCACTTTCTGGAACATTCCGTCTGTTTTATCATACGTAGGATCGGGGAAAATGGAAGTGTCTGTCACGTGCGCGTCATGTGTCTGTAGAACAAAGAGAAGATCAGGGCAGGGATGGATTTGATCAGGCTTTTGTGCCCAAATGATGTTGCCTTGCTCACTGTATAGAGGGCAGCAGAAGGCTATTTTCCAGGCAGGTGTTCCTGATTTCAGGCGGTTGGGGGCTGGGGGGGGGGGGGTCAGGTCGTGGTTGGGTTGGGGGTTGCCATGGAAAAGAAACAGGCAGTGCACGTCAAAAAACCACAGGGCATACCCTCTGTGTGTGCATATGTGGGGGAAAAATCAGGTGACAGATTAGTGCTAGTGGTGTGGAACAAATAACATTTTTCCTCACGGACGTGGGCCCATTCGCTATCGCCGCTCCATCCGACCCACTTGCTCCTGAGAAATTTCCTGACGATTCACGTCTCATCCCTTCCTCACTCTTTCTCCCTCTCTCCCTCTCTCTTTCTCCCTCTTCCTCACCCTCCCTCTCTCCCTGGCATGATCCCAGCTCCGGGATCGCCAGCGAGAGATCCTGCCGTGGAGCTCAGAGCACACCAGGAAATTCAATTTCAATCCCGGTCCCCGGCTTCCCACCCAGCTCCCAAGGAAAAGGGGCATCGGAGTCTATCGCACGCTATTTAAAGATGACCCAGCATGTGTCCGGGTGGGAAGGCATATATGTGTGAGTGTGTACTGCGTGTGTGGTAGTCAGGGAATGTGTGTGTGTGTGTGTGTGAGAGAGAAAGTGTGTGCTGAAATAGAACAGTAAGAGGCTGCCAGCAGTCAGTGTGGCACCAGACTGCAGATGCAGAATTCCCAGAGCGCCTGTGTCTCCTGGATCCACCCTTTATTACTGATACTGAAGCTTTGTGGATGTAACAGGTAATATGAATGAGAAAGAGAGAGAGAGAGCGAGAGAGAGAAGGATGGAAAGATAAAAGAAAAGCCCACTTTTCTAGTCTCTTTGATCAATGGATAATCACTGACACACTGGTATCTTAAAAATCTGCTAATTCAGTTCTTCCTCTGTATCTTACAAACCCCGAACATTTCTTGTGTTCAAGGGAAAAAAAATAAATAAACAGATAAACAAATAGTGCCCAGAGCTGTATCTTTCTCCCCGCTATGTCTAATCTACTTGGTGTTACATTTCTCAGCACAAACACACCTCCCTTGAGTGCTGTGTGTCTCTCTGTCTCTCGCTCTCTCGCTCTCTGTGCGTGTGTGTGTGTGTATCAGGAATGGACAGTGCAGGATGTCGAGCCTCTTCTGAGGAGTGGAGTCTCTTTGATGCGGCACCCAGAAGGGCATCAGACAGAGAGGGGATTGTGTGGGTCTGGTCCCTGCAGGGAGAAAGGGTGATGGGGGGGTGAAGGGGGTCAGAGCACTGGAGGCACTGACCCCCCCCCCCCCCCACACCCCCCTCAACCCCAACAGTACAGCCTCCCACCCCCCAAGTGTCCTCAGCGTGCCCCGAGCACCTGGGGTTTGCTAGTTTTGGCCTGTGATTTAACAGGAGGAAAAAGCATCACTTTGAGGGGGGACCAACTCTGCAAGACCGTGCGGCGTGCCGTGGTGTGGCGTGGGCGAGTGCAAAGCCGGACATATCTGCGCTCAGATCAGTTCTGTCAGTTACTGTGTTGCCCCAGCAACAACGCCACCACCACTACCACCACCAAAGCAACACCCGAAGCTTGAAGGAGTTTTTTAACTGCATGTGTTATCTTGGTGGAAACCAACACAACCGCACAGCTGCTCTGCACAAGGGCTACCCGAGTTATGCAACACTGGGACTGACCGTATCCACATCAGAGGCCCTCATAGGAAAGCAAAGTCAGGCTGACCTCAGAAGACAGCTGTAGCGGCCATGCTAAAATGAGGAGGGTGAAGGATTGGTCATAATTCACCACTGAGAACTGGCTTTTCTTGTCTCCATAAAGTCAAAGTAATTTAACAAAAAGTGCCTTCACATCAAATAGTATTTCCTCATGCATCTGAAAACAATTTACAGAAGACACACATGTGTATCGGCCATCTTTGGTCATACGGTGGTGTGAATAGTGTAATTCAAAAAACAAAGTGACCATGTCCAGGAAAGGAAAAAAGTGTCCCTTATGTGAAGCTATAGGGTGGGGGAGGCATCGGCGTGGCAGAGTGTTAAAATGAAATGGCTGACCCAAATCCTCTCAGGAGAGCAGCAGAGGCCTGCCTAGTTCGAGTCGACTTACTTGGCATCGCGAGCTGGACGCGGATCAAGGGGAATAAACACCTGGGGACATCGCCACTCCGGAGCACTCGTCGCTAACGATTAGAAAAACAGCATCTGGTAAGGGGATCGAGCTTACCTCCCTCAATCTTTCCCTCCTCTCCCTCTCTTCACCTTTTCACCCCCCTCCCTCCCTCCCTCCCTCCACAAATCATCTCTCTCCGTCTATCCAGTACAGACTGTTCCGAGATAGCCGTGTGTTGAAAATAAATACGCCTCATGCCCAAGCAGAATGAGCGGGAGAGAAAAATCTGCATGCTCTTTGATCAGTCCGGACAAACAAACAAGTGAAATTAACAATGGAACAACATCAAGAAAATGTTCAAATATCTGTTTTTCCCCCCTTTCACTCTTTCTTCTTTCTTTCTTTTTTTTATCAGGTCTGTGAACAATTATGCTGGGGTGGAAAAGAACAAATAGCAGACTAATTGGGCAATTCACTTTTTGAACATCACCACACAGCAAACATGCCGAAACCTCCCACACACAGAGACTCAAGTGGGAGGATGAAGTTGCTGTGCACATGATTGTCAATATAGTCTCTTCACAAAACATTGGTACATGATAGGAATTCACCCAGTTAAACCAATGCATCCACTAGCCAAAACAAACCAGCTCTTTTTGCAATGTCCTGATACTGTGTCCATTCATTTTGATTGTACACCCATTTTGCCCCAGCAACCACTGTGATCCCATCAGGTTGGGGGTCATTATGGGGCAGGTCATGTCTAGTCCAATCAGAGATAAGGGCTAGGAGGGCCTCTGCCAGTAAAGACCTATTTAGAGTTGCGGAAGCTTTGTGGGGGGGGGGGTGAAGTCGGGGGGATCAGCGGACTGACGTCAGTGTTCCTATCAAACGGCCGCTGGACAGGACATCCTGAGGGTGGAGGCTGGTTACCTGGAGTGCTCTCCATGCCAGGGGCCTGGCACACTGCCACACATACCCCCCCCCCCCCCCCCCACACACACAAACACACATCTACAGATAGACACACACACACACACACACACACACACACACACACACACACACACACACATATCCACAGACAGACACACATTCCTTCTCTCTCTCTCTCTCTCTTACACACACACACACAAACAAATACCCACATAAATTGTTAAATTGTTTGATTGATTTCTCCAGGAGATGAGACTGTCAGCAGTAACAGGTAGTGGGGTGGCTGGTGGAACAGAGTCTGGGGGGTAAGTGATGCAGGTATGAAGTCTTACTCCCACGAAAGACTCCCCTTTAAAAGGAGGCGTTTATCTAGTGATCTTTTATGACTAAATGTGATCAATACTGTTCTGTGTCTGTACAGTATGATGCACTGCATAAAAACATCTATCAAATCTAGAAAGGCAACTTAACAGTGCAAATCTCCGCCAAGGCCTAATGCCATATTGTAACGAAAGTGAAACTAAATTCGTCAAGGTCCACACAGTTTCATCTACATCTTTTTACATGTAAATTGGGCAGGTAGTTTTTGTGTAATCCATTTTACAGACAGACAGACTGTACTGTAAAACTAATATCCTTAGCAGAAGTGATAAATAAATGTAAATGTATTTTAATGCAGTACAAGGCTTTAGAAGACAATAGCAATTAGTGAATAGTGTTGACAAATAAGCTTGAACTTTCTGTCAAAAATGCTCATTTTAAAAAGACAAACAACAAAATGAAGGATTTTAAGTACTTTGGCATGAGCCAATGTGATGTTTCATCCTTTTCTGTAATAGTCTTGTTGTTGTGTGTGTTTTAACTTGGCTGAGGTCATCCTCTCTCTCCCATGACACTACATTTACGCCGAAGAATCCTCCGCGTGCCCCAGGTCATGGGAATCCTTCACCCAGCCAAACGCGCGCCTGCTTTTCCTCCGTGTTTGTATTGAGCTGTCGTCAAAACCAGCACAAGGCTAATAACTCTTGCACGTTTCTCCTTATGGGCAAAACCCACTAAATCATTTCTTGGTCACAACATAAGTTACTGTCACAAGTAGTTTGGATGATCAGATGTTTTGGACTGCGAGCCATGGCAGAGAGTGATGTTATTTCCCAGAGTTGGTCACACTGATGTGGAGTCTCAGAGAATGCCGAAAGCAATGCAGTGGGGGTTTAGGGGTAATAAATGACGTCCCTCAGCTTCACACGGAGCAGTTGCTCATTTCTAAAGACAGACAGAAGATAGGAGATTACCGGTGACAGAACCAATACTCTGAGATTGGAGTGAAAAGAGAACAGAAGGACGGAAGGAGGCGCAGAGGTCACAAATCCTCACATTTTTCATCAAAGGTACGGTGGGGTTGCACTAACAGCGTAAAGGCTTTTACAAGGTCAGGACCAAATAAGGCACGGCTGCACTCTCAGTCCGTCTGAGACATACCATAGGCTTCGTACGAGCCATAAACCACGTCCAGTTCCCTTTATGGGCCGCATGGGTTAGTGTCAGCCGTACATGTACAGGAAACAACCAAAGTCCAGATAACGCTACGATAACGTGGATCCCAAATTAGCTCTGAAATCCTGTCTGTGGCTTCTTCCGTTTTCACATCCCCAGTGTCAAGGTTAACTCTACTTGCATTACGTATGCCTCTGGCCTCTGAGAGCATGCTTCTAGTGAAATTATGGGCTGGTTGTCTTTAGTTCTGGTACGTCAGAACAGGGATCATACAGAAGAGTGAGAGAAGAGTGGAATGTAATTGTAAAAATGGAAATGGAATTGTAGCCACTCAGTGTAGGCCTACATCACAGCATAAAATGAGTGGTTAGAATTCTCATATGGTCTAATGTACATGCTTGTGGTTGCCATAGTGCCGGCGCAAGATCACATGCGATCTCCCCCACTGCTCAGGCAAGAGAGAGAGAGAGAGAGAGAGAGAGAGAGAGAGAGAGATATTTGACACATTGATGATGATTAACACTCCATAACATATAGTTCAGAGGCTATGGCTAAATGAAAACATGCTTCCATATGAGCTCTGTAGGCAAAGCCAAATAAGCAGGCAGACCTGATCCACAGGGCTTAATACTGCTCCTTTTTTCATGGCTGATGGTCTTAATCAGCAGAACAAAGAGTAGTTCTGGATTGACATGTCATTGTTCACATCTGTTCTACTTAAAAACAGGGAGACAGAGAGAGAGAGAGAGAGAGAGACAGAGAGAGAGAGCGAGCAGTTAATTTCCTCTGGGGGGGTCTATAAAATACTATTTAACAATTAGCAGCAAAATTAACTTTTCTGCAAACTGAAAGCCTAAATCAGATTATCAAAAGGGGAATAATTTCATCAGACAAAGAACACTTACATTAATTTGGCAGACACTTTCATTCGACTGATGAATAAGAAAGACACAACAATCAAGCTACAATGAGTTAATGGTCTGGTAATTCATCTCTAGTATCAGCGACTACTAAATAGCCTATTGAGAGGGCAACAAAATGAAATGTCAAATGCCATGACTTTCCTGAGTGATCTGACGGGTGAGGTCCCCCCCACTGGTCAGAAATGTCATGTAGCTGAGACCTTTCTTTAATCTACCTGTCAGCTGTGCGTCAGAGCGGCCCTCTGCAAGATCAAAGCGTCTGTCAGGAGAGCATCTTTGAACCCGACCTAAATCCCAAAGGTCACGCTCCCCAAATGCATCTCTACGCAGTCTGTGGTGATAGTTGAGCGAGTGTGCATGCGCGAGTCTGTGTGTGTGTGTGTGTGTGTGTGTGTGTGTGCAAGTGTGTATCTGTATTTGTGTGTGTTTGTACATGTGTTCATGTGTCCAGTGCTATGGTGAATATGATGAATATGAGAGAAGCTGGTTGTCAAAATGACTGAGAGAGAGAGAGAAAGAGAGGGTGATTGCATGACTGGTTAATACAGCCAAATTGTATTAACACCTCATCAAGATAACACAGAAAGAGAGAGTGAGAGAGAGAGAGAGCAAGAGAGAGATGACATGCTGAGAACAAGTGAAGGGGGGATTTCATTACAAGAAGAGTAAAAGACGTAATCGAGGGAAAGGGTTAAGAAAGAGTTAACGAAGAGTTAGTATAGACCCTTTCAACAAGGTAAACAAAAACAATGCTTGAACGTTTTATTTGGGCCCCAATCTACTTCCTCTGCATTAAGATAACATATGGAATGTTAAAAAGGAAGTCTTGTGGGGCCATCTATGATGCTGATAATGGAACTCTCTTGAAAGGGTCCATTGAAAAGAGGCAGAGGAATAAAAGGATAGAGGGGAATAAGGGGGCGCATTAGTAAAAGTGGGCTAAAGTGATTAGCCTCAGAGTGTGTCGCTGCCGTCCACGTCCCTCCCTTCTTCACACACACACACACACACACACACAGACACACACTTCTCCAGGTCACGACCTTTAGTGAGCCCCACTCCCCTGTGACCTCCACCCCACATCCCCACGTCATACCACTACGCCAGCCAGCCAGCCAGAACCTCTTCCATCTGGGTCACACACACACACACACAATTCTCTCTCGGTGCCCCTTTGGCTCTCAAGGAAACTGAGGGGGCCTGGGCGAAAGAGTAAAAGAGTGGAGGTTGTGTGTGTGTGTGTGTGTGTGTGTGTGTGTGTGTGTGTGTGTGTGTGTGTTAGTGTGTGTATGTATATGTGTGTGTGTGTGTGTGTGTGTGTGTGTATGTGTGTGAGAGTCATGGCATCTAAGGCACTGTATTGGACGATATGCAACCACCGCCAACCGCCCGTTTCACTCCACCCCCCAGTCCTCATCCAATTGCCCCCCTGCTCACCCCGCACTCCCCAACCTCTCCCTGGGCTGAGTGGCAGGTCTCTGGTGGGGGGTATGTGTGTCCACACCTGCTTTGGGTTTGTAAGGCCGCGCTGGATGAACTCCGGCTCATTCCTGCGTGTTATATCTGGAGCACGTAAACACTGCGGAGCGACGCTCTGAGCCCTTGTCTTCTGTCCTGGGGGGCTCGCTGTTTTCACAGGTTATTAGAGTGAATATGAAAAATATATAGCCTAGCGTGAGGTCAGTGGTTAGCTGTTGTAGGCTAACCTGGACAAAAAGAGATATAATTGTGATTGATGTGTGTGGTAATTTCCTGCGTTGTGAAATAGCAGCTTGAAATATCGTCGCTTGTGCATGTTTGTGATTAATAGTACATGAAGGACCACAAGGCACAGAGCTGTTTATATTCTATTCTAAGAATTTTGCTTTGTTCACTGATATTTCACTCTGATTAATAACACTTAATTACAGTACATCATGCCACCACACCCTTCAGAAACACAAAAGCACACACACACACACACACACACACACACACACACATCCGTGGATTCAGTTGTTCAGTTGCAATGCCCTATTAATGAGGGAGATTGATTGGTGGTCTTGTAACAAGCCAGTGTGGATTGATAGGCCTTGAGGAGTGGAGCAGGTTGCACACACACACACACGCATGCAAGCACAAGCATACGCAGAAGCACAAGCACAAGCACAGGCAAACGCACGCACATGCACACACACACACACATACACATTTTTACTTAAACATACACACACATCCTCACATGCCCAAAGGGCTAAACCAAGAGCCTGCAAACAGCAGTGAGTTCCTATGGAAAAACAAACAGTGAGTCTGAGCGGGCACACGGCGTATGATTTAAAGCCAACCCTTGCACATAAGAGCCCTCTTGGGAGAGCCAGGCCCCGGCTAGGCCCTGTTTTCAGAGAGGCTCGCACACGTGAGGCCAAACCCTCTGAAGCCGACCAAGCATGGCAAACATCACCACGCCGAGCCAGATTTATCAGATGGTGCGTGGCTGACAACCACTTTCTGGATGTAATTTGAGGAACAAATTGCTTTATTGTGATACTAGGATTGAAAGTGTTTCCCCATTCAGTAATACTTATGTAAATGTTCAGAATACAGGGTTCTGTTTTCTTAAGACGCAGACGTCTTGTTTTTTGCGGGCGCCTCTCAGAAGAGACGGGCAGGGTGACCCGCTTGACCTGGTGGGATTCCCGGCGGGTGATTTAGGACACGGATGCCACCTTAATGCGCCATAAATCACCCTCCGCCTGACTGATGTTGAAAAGACCCGAGCGTACGGCTGCCGCGCTCCGGGGTGACCCCCCAGTGCTTTCATAACCCCTGGCCACGGCTGTGTTCCTGTGATCTGCCATTTCTGGAAGTGGAGCAAGAAGGTGGTGGTGGTGGTGGGTGGTGGTGGAGTGTGGGGTTTGTTGAAAGACTGCATCCCCCCTCTCTCCCATAACAACCACTACCTTCCCCCATTTGCCCACTCCCAACGCCCCCAACCCACCCTGTGCCTGGCGCTCCGTCTGGGCCTTGAGGGAGATGAGCTCACCCGCTTCCAGTCAGGTTTGATAGGGGCACAGTACCAAGCGCTCTCCAGCTCAACGTCTCCCTGTCTCAGCCCACCCTGCTGATACACTGATGAAGATTAAAGAGATGATGATGATGTTGATGATAACAATGATGATGAGAAGGAGGAAGACGATGATGATGATGAGGAAGAGGATGTTGACATTGGTGTGTGTGTGTGTGTGAGGCAGAGGATGGGCAGTGAGTGGGAGATGTGGCTTGTAGGCATGGTACACATCACAGCCTGCTGATGAGAGCTACACAATCCAGGAACCTCCAGCCGCCCCGCAACACACACACACACACACACACACAGACACACATACACACAGACACACACACACACACACACACACACACACACACACACACACACACAAACACACACACACACACACACACACATACACATAACACTCTCTCACTCTCACACCTAAGCCCCACACTCCCAGTGCTGATGGGGCTCTCCCTCAGAAGGGATGCAGGGCACTGCTGGAGCCTGGTTGTGAGGGGCACACACAGCTGAACTCCTCCACAGCCCACTGCATGGGCCTCTCACAGGCTCCCCATAGGCCTCTTTCATCTCATGAGAAACACCTGCCCTTTGAAAAGCCGTCGTCTGAAGATTGACGGATACCTGTTCTTCCTTTGTAGTTCTGTTAAGTAACATGTATTTCATAACGATATGTTTCAATGCAACTCATATGAAGAGTTATTTATGAAGAGTGACATATAAATTCAGTTGACTAAGAAGATGTTTGTATTCTATTATTCAATTCAGAGGATAATTCTACTCTGCTATTTCCATTCCATTTCTATTTTATATGCTGAGTGTAAGTTTAATGCTTATACCAGGCCTCTCCCGGTCAGTTTTGCTCTCTCCTGTGGGTGGTTTGGCTTGCGAGGGAAAACTGGAGTGTGCTGACAGACCAGCGTGACCCCTGAACTCTCTGCCAAAGGAGCAGCGTGTACAAAAGCTCTCTGTGTTCCACCTCTGGGTCCAGACAGGATTTCTCTTTGATATTGAAATGAGCGCCGTGTTGGACTTCATGACTTCCATCCACATCCTCTCAGTGTGTGATTGTGCATCTCAGTCATGTGCCATGATGTGCTATTCTTAGAAAGTAGAATTTAGAATGTTTTTCTTTTTTCCTCCTGTCTTGCTCTGTGTAGTGTGTGTGTGTGTGTATTTGTGCGAGTGGCAGTTAGCGGTCTTGCCTTTATTATCATTATTAGATTAGATTAGATTAGATTCAACTTTATTGTCATTGTGCGGAGTACAAGTACAGAGACAATGAAATGCAGTTAAAGACAACTAAATGCAATTAGAGACAACAAAATAATTATACACTAGTGTTAGTTTGGGATTGATGAGCAGTTTGTATGCCAAGCGACACCAGTGATATTACAGTAGCAGTACTGTAACTATATTGGAGAAAAAAATAACAGCTCATAATGAGTTATATCAGTTCCAATTAGTTATTAATTAAATTTGATATAGTGACAGAACCATTGGCTGCCATTTCGTCTGAAAATCCCAAATAAACAATAAACCACAGAGCAAACTTTTGCCAGAATATTGTACAGCACATAAATTGGCAAGGGGAAATGACCAGTCAGTACAGCCTAGTGATGGCCCGATACCAATACTGGCATCGGGGATCGGGCCGATACTGGCCCATATAGTCATACTCATATAAATTCCCCGATACCACCCACCGATACTTAGTTTCCCTTAATGTAGCCTCTACACTTTCATGAATCCTACTCGCGACGCTTATTTCAGTCTTGCACTTGAAGAAGATACAACAAGCTAGATTCATGTATCTGCATTGAATGCAGCTAATATCCTCGCAGGTATGGTTTTCTGTTTTCACTATAGCCTAGCTCACCTAAAGTGTAGCCTGTAGCCTAGTTGTTGTTGTGCGTCGCTGGTGTAGTCTCTTTACTTCGCGCTAGTCGGGAATAAGTAGCCTAGCATACAAAACAAACTGTGGGGTTTCTAGCTTAGAATAGACGCACCCTAGCGGCAGCAAATGTAATTTGCAACCAGGGTCTAGCAACTCGCCGTTCGCTTGCAAGCTGGAAAAATGAATCTTCGATCAGGCCAATCACATCGTGTATAAAGTCGGTGGGCGGGCTTAATACAGTGATGGCAGAGTTGCGATGGTTCTGCGTGAATTCCCTGCTACTTGAAAACAAAGAAGATGGATGCTGCTGCTGGCAAACAGCGCAACGCGAGTTAAGCTTTTTTTAAAGGTTGTATTAGCGATTGCAGGCCCAAAAAAGGCCTAAACATAAATGATCACATTCATCTAATCTTTCCTAATGATCTGCTAGCTGCCCGTCCTATAAGCAGGCTGTCAAAAAAATGCGTCTCTGTAGGCAGCCTATGCTCTGAGATCTGCACACAAAAACATTTGCTACCAACAAGTGTTGCCAACAAGCCTGGGAAAAACCCAGACGTACTTCCAGCAAATTCGAAATACGCTCTGAAAGTCCGTCTGGCCAAGAACCAATTCTAGCCCATATCTAATTTTCCTAGATCGAGGCACCAATCAGAACCCTTGAGGCGGGCTTTACACAATGACGATAGCGCACCCTGTTGAAGAAGCCGGGTTTTAAAAAACAAACAAAAAAACGTCAACCATGGCTGCTGCCGCTTGTTTGAAGCTGATATCATGTTGGTTTAAGACAGGGAGTTAGAAGTTTCTTAACCGCTTCCTTATGTTGGAATATGCAACATTGTACAAACATGTAGCTATGTAAGGGATGCCTATGTGATATCTGCAACAGTGGTAGGCTACTGAAAACGGTTTGATATTCTGTTCATTTATAGGACTATAGTAGCTGGACACGTAGCCGACAGAAAACACATAGGCTACTTTTGAATTGGCGAGCATAACTCGAATGCTACACTTCAGTGTTTGCCTTGAAACAATTCTGGCATAATTGCTTTGAACGTTTCAGTCTCTCGTCCCCCATTCCTGCTTTATATGTCCCGGTCAGCCAGAAAGGTCGAATTAAACAAAATGCTCGTTTGAACGTGAATGGTTTTGTTCAGAGCTGAAAATGCAATTGGGTTTGACAGAGTGTTACATCCCGGTCTAGGGCTTGTGGGATATAACAAAAACGGGCAGACACAAAACTTAATAAAATGGTGTATTTATTAATACAAAAAAAAAACCAGTATGGAAAAATATCTAAACTAAGAAAAACACGGCCTACAAAGTAGGCCTCGGCGGCCAGGCGCTCACTCCTGGTCTCTCACCCCAGGGAGTGAGAAAGATGACGGCGAGTTGCATGGGCAAGGCCCGAGGCTGGCCCTAGTGGCAGCGATGTGCGGCAGCGACGGTGGCAACGAACGATCCCCACAGCTAGCAAGCGAGAGCTCAATGACGTCAGCCCCCTTTTAAAGGGCCGGGCTACCCTGACGTCATAGGGTTTCACACCACCCCTCAGCTGCAGCCAATCTGCCTGGAAGCACACAATAGAAGTAACAAACACACATAATACACAAGACCCACAGGGTCGTAACAAGAGGGCAGATGTAAATTGCTAGTGACAAAATATTAGCTTTCAGTGTGGCACGATGTCTTTGTAAATTAGCCTACATTTAATTAAAAAGTGGTTAATTCTTCCTGCTTCTCCCTACAACCAGTGTTGCAAATTGTGTTTCCGTCACTCTGTCTCTTTCGTTGCTCTGATTGTTTTTTGGCCTCTCCTATTGCGTCCGAGGCATTTTGAGCGGCCTTTGGAAATGGGCTGTGAACGAACCTTCCCCAGACCCACTCTCAGTTACGACTGAGAAGGGTCTGGTTTTAATTGGGCTACTTGCCAACCACTCAAAGGCAAAATAAAGTGTTCCAACCAATAACCGGCCAAATGCGCGTTCAGGAGAGTGCATAGGAGGGAGGGGCAGGGAGCGAGCTAGCTCTCTGTTTTGTTTGAACGTCAACAGAAGTGACGTTACCCCGCCATCGCTGGTACAACCTTTAAGTTGGCAAAAGTTTGATCAACTAGCCAACTAGCTCCGCTGGTGGGAAAACGCATGGGACTCGGGAGTTGTAGTGATATCCTATTGTGTGCAGAGGGAATTTGAAAGACAACCATTTATCCGTCCCTGCGAATGGTGAATTCCCAGACCCTACATCTTGATGTGGTCTGGTTCATGTGATTTGTTTGCATAATAGTGTTTTGTTATCACACATTTTGGTCATTTATACTGAGAAATATTACATTCCCTGCCTGTATTTCAGTCCAGATCGTGACGTTAGTCGGATCATTTATAATTACTGTATATACTCCAAGACCAAAGTCAGCACCCAATTCACTTCTACTGTATCCCAAGTCATGAGCAACAGGCAGATGCAAGACATGTGAGAAAAATCACCACTTTATTCAATGGCCAATAGTTTAGACAATGCATAAGTCTCGTTCACTAACTCTGTTTTGGCAGCAATCAGTAGACAGCAGAAGCATCTTCTCTCTTTTCCTCTCTCGCTAGGTGGCCGCTCGCTCTAAATTCTTAAAGGAGCCACACCAATTTCACGAAGGCCTCTAGAACTACAGTAGGGTCACATGGGATCATGTTGTGTTGAGAGAGATTTTACTGAAAGAGACAGTGCAAAATAATCTAGTTAATAATGTCTTTAATTAAGATATGGACACAGTGCCAGTGTGGAGGCTTGTTCTAGACAGAATTGTTTGTTTATTTTTTGTTTGAAATTGCTATTATATATTGATATTGATATGTATTATTATTTGTATTTAGTTTAGGCTTATTGTAACAATCAGAGCAGAGAAGAAACTTTATTGCAATTTTATGCTACTTATTTTGTGGTAGAAATATCGGTATTGGTACTCGGTATCGGCAAGTACACAAATATAAATACTCGTACTTGTACTGGTTTGAAAAAAAATGGTATCGGGATATCCCTAGTACAGCCTGCCTGTCAGCTAAAGCCTGAGAATCTCCAGCAGCCGTCACCCAGATAGCCTCTGACACTCCTCCTGATCCTCTGCAGATCAGTGGGATCCGTGTTGAACCAGCGCTGGCTTTCTTTCCATCTCTTCAGGAGGATAATGGCCTCTGATAAGATCAGAAACCGTCAGTCTTGTTTCCCATACTGGAGGGATCTGCAGGGGCATCAATCATATCTAAAGCCGTTTAATGCCATTGGTAGCTTCCCCGTTTTTAAACTCACTCAGACAATAAATTCACCCAATCTACATGACACAACAGCCAACTTGTCTGGGGCTGTCCTCTTGTCTGATTGAATGGAAAGTTGGTGGTTTGTAGGGTTGTGTCAAGTCCTTATTGTCTTGTTTCCATCTCTTTAGGCTGATAATGGCCTCTCTGATGAGCTCAGAAACCATCCTGTCTCACATTGGAGAGTCTGGCCGAGAATAAATCACCAAACCATTTTATTTACATTGCCAACCTCCTTCTTATTACAGTCGCTCAGACAATAAATTAATCGAATCTACACGATACTTAACAGCCAACTGGATAAACAACAGCCAACTTGAACATAACTGTCTTCTTGTCTGATTGAATGAAATGTTTGTGGTTTGGGGTTTCTTTGGGTGTCCTCATGTATGCACTGACAGGGCAATCTCTAACCACTCTCATGAATGAAGGAGAAGTGTAAATCAACCTGGAGATCAACAAGCCCAGGGCCTAAAAGCTTCATATCAACGATGTCCTCATAACTCCGGGGAAATGAACTTCTTTACTGGGGCTCGTAAACAGGCCTTCAAAGAGGTGATGGAAAATCCCACTTGGCCACTTCTTTGAGATTTGGCTTACTCTTTTATTTGCCTGGTGTTCATTTTCTTGTCAGTTTGGGAGCTTTTAAGAGGTCGTTCAAGTGACACATCTGCTCATTCGTCAGTGTCAGGTGGTCTCGATCCTCCCGTGCAATACAAACTCCGGCGATATAGGACGGTTGTGATATTTCTGAGGTCAAAATGGACATCCGCCTGTCTGGCTGAGGGTCAAATATTAGTGGGTCAGTAGGACACAGCTAACCTGCCGTCTGTTTCCAGACACACTGCCAATCTCTGTCTCTCTCTCTTTTCTCACTCTCTCTCTCTCTCCCTCTCTCTCTCTCTCTCTGTGTAGTGTGTCACGATGTGTCTTACGTGACCTGCTCATGGAAAATGTAAATATAATATATAAATGATATATATTATTATATAAATAATATGATCTTGACAGTTGGGATAGGTGATACCTGAAAACTCATAAGACTTCACCCACTACAAATGAAAAGAGGAAACGTATGAGAGGATGAATCTGGTTTCAGTCAGAGGAAACCAAAATGCTGGTTTGTGTTTTCATCCAGAAAGAGAAATGGCTATTTAAATTCTATTCAATTCTAAATGGTTCTACGCGAACAGTAACTCTGGTTAGGACTGTTCGAGATGACGCAGCCACTCTCAGGTTGTAGACATGAACCTCTGACCTGCAGATATTTTTGTAAATTCAGAAAGGTCTCCCAAAAAATAACCCTTTAACCCACAATGCATCCAATGCTTACATAAGATGATAAAATTAAGCACTGTTATCCAAATGATGCTTTCTTAATGACCTCATTGTGCTGGTGTTAAGCATTCATGAGTTTTTTTTTTCTTCCAATATGTAACCCAAAACCTTCAAGTTTTAATGAAGAGATGAAGCAGACGCACTGTGGGGAAGGCAGGGTCATGCGTCTCGACCACTGTGGAGTGATATATTATGCCTCGGCCGGGTTTGGCTGTGCTGTGGGATGGGGGAAAGAGAGAGAGAGAGGTGCTGACCAGGTCAAACGTAACAGCCTCGCTGCTAACGTGAATGATGATCAAGTCACCAGAGCGCTCTCTCTCTCTCTCTCTCTCTCTCTCTCTCACCTTGTGAGCCATCTTGCCTGGTTGTTTATTACATGGCTTCTGGTTCTGGTGAGCTTGCTGGAGGCTGGTTGTTGCCCGTGTAACTGCCTGTCGGTGTGATGATAATTATTTTCAACAGGGAAATGGAGTGGAAAACCTGGCCTGTGCAGTAGCATGACATGTTTTCGTTTTGCACCCTGCTTGGCTCTCCGAGCATGTGATGCTAGTTTCCTGAAGTTTCACTTTTTTTTGTGAGCAAATGCATATGCCTGTGTGTGTTTTGTTCTTTGCGTGTCAGTGTGTGTGTGTGTGTGTGTGTGTGTGTGTGTGTGTGAAGGCCATACGTGTGACCCGAGGATTTGTCAGAAGAGATGTTTGAAACCCTGTCCTGTCTGAGGGAGAGGGCCTTGAATTTACGTCAACGTTGTACTTGCCAGCACTCGACCACAGCCACCTTGCCGACCGGTGCCGTCTACCACATCCCCCAGCAACCATCAGCTCTAGCGCCCAAAAAAAAAAACGATCAAGAAATACACCCCCAATCATGTCAACCCTTTCAGTGTGCTTTTCAGTGGGTCAATCACTCATTTCCAACACTGATCAGAATTCTGGTGCTTAAACTGTTAGGATTAGCTTACAGGGCTAAAGCTGCACCATATTTCAGTCCCCTGCGCGTATGGGGAGTGTGTGTTCTTTTCCCTCTGTATGTTCTTAAATGAAAAGCAGATGTGGCCCAATTCATCAGTATATGCACAGACAGAGCGTCCTCTGGCGCGTCAAAGTCTCTCTCTGCCTCTCTTTCTCTGTCTCTCTCTCTCTCTCTGTCTCTCTCTCTCTCTCTCTCTGTCTCTCTATCCCGTCAGTGCCTCCATTGAAGGAAAACAAATAGAGCACTTTGATAAACATGCCTTTCAGTGAGCCATCAAGCAGGCCTCGCGCCGCCATCACTGCCACCACCTCTTCCATTCCCTCTTCGGCCTGCGCCGACCGACTGACACGTGCACACACTCACACACTCACACCTCTCACTCAGCCATTAAGGGCTTCACTCAAGTCCGAGTCGAATGCTGTCTGAAGGTTGACCGCAGGCCCTTATATCACGCATTGCCCAATCTGGCTCTCTGCGCGCACACACTCACAGTCTCTCTCTCTCTCTCTCTCTCTCTCTCTCTCTCTCTCTCTCTCTCTCTCTCTCTCTCTCTCTCTCTCTCTCTCTCACACACACACACACACACACACACACACAAATAGTATCAACCATGACCTGGTTTTGAAACAAAGAACGTCAAAAAAGAGTCTGACATGGCAACCACAAGGCTGATGTCATGCCTATCAGCTCTGGCATAAGGGAGACAGGTCTAACCTTATGGCCTTGGTGCACATACAAGAATATACACAAGCACTTGCACAGACAAACAAGCATGGATGTGTGTTCTTTTATGACATAGCAACATGAGGAGGTAAATTCATCACAAAAATACAATAGTAATTGAAAACAAACACATACACACACACACACACACACACACACACACACATACGGATGATGGTTGCCACTGATCTTCAAATGTGGTGGCCGGAGCTACTTCAGTGCTACTCATCGTCACACGCCCTTGCGGTCCATTGATCAGCTGACCAGGGCAGACATAACTGTAACCCAATCTGGCTCTAGGTGCAGTCTGGCCACTGCTCTTGTTTATTGCCATTAGGAATTCTTCCCTTATTAAAACCCCGGGTCTAACCCTGCCCCCGCAGCTTATTGCCTTTTCACTGGACGCTGCCCCAGGGTGGGCCAAGATCGCTTTCCTCTCTCTTACGACAGAGCTACGTCCAGAGTCCATGGGCATGACGGGGTGCCTCGGGCAAAAGCAGTAGGGGGCAGAAATGTTGATCTTGCCCCCTGAGGACAGGAGCCATGAAACCCAAGAGCCTCTGTCTTTCCTCAAGACCCCGTTAAGCAAACGAGGCCGGAGGAGAGAAGGAGAGAGGAGAGAAGGAGAGAGGAGGAGAGAAGGAGAGAGGAGAGAAGGAGAGAGGAGAGAAGGAGAGAGGAGGAGAGAAGGAGAGAGGAGAGAAAGGTAAGAAGTTGGTGGGTAGCTAGTGGAAGTGATAAGGGAGGAAGAGAAAATACCTGGAGGGGTAGCGGGTGGGATGGGGAATTGTATAATGCAGGTAGTGAGAAGTTAATGGGGGGGTCTATGAGAACTGGAGACAGAGATACAGTATAAATGGACAGAGGAAGGGAGAGAGAGAGAGAAGGAGAGAGAGAGAGAGAGAGAGGGGAAGAGTGGGGATGAATGTTTCTGCATTTTTGTTTTCACTCACTGGGCAATGAGGAATAACATTTCCCATAGACGTGGCGCTGGGCACTGGGGGGATGGGGGGATGGGGGGATGGGGCGATGGAGAGGAAACGGAGAGTGGGAAAAACGGAAGAGAGGAGTGTGGGAGAGATTAGGGGGAAGTGGGCAAATGGGAACGAGTGGGGGGGGGGGGGGAGGGAGGAAGCTGAAGGTAAGAGGGGTGAAAAGAGGACAAGGCGCTTGCAAATCCACGTGCGTGTGCGTGCGTCTGTGTATGTGTGTGTGTATGTGCGTGTGTTTGTCTGTCTTGGCATGCATCTGCGTGTGGTTCCATGCATGTGGTATATACTGTACACACACACACACTCTATATATTGTTTGTGTGTGTGTGTGTGTGTGTATCTGTATGAGTTTCTATGTGTGAGCTTGAGTGTGAACTGAGTCTGATTGTGTGTGTGTATGTGTGTGTGTGTGTGTGTGTGTGTGTGTGTGTGTGTGTATGAACAGGGCTGGTGGGCGTTTAGAAGTAATCAAATATCGCTGCTTAAAATATGGAATGGAGGGAACAGGAAGGAAAGAGAGAGAGAGGGGGCGGAGGAGAAAGTTTGAAGAGGAACAGAGTCACAAGAAAGCCCCATTCATGACTTTGGCTTCATGATATCATCAGGATACACAGGTGGGCCGTGCAACTCAATCTGTAAATGCTTGAACTCCCTGAGGGTCAATTATACACTGCAGCTCACTATGAGTAGGGCCTTACATTAATCTCAGGAATATGTGCAGTAAAAGCAGCTAAGACAACAGAATAAACTGAATAAGAGAGACTGGGAGTGTTCATCACCCAGGTGTTCCTGCAGGGGGGGTATGAGTATGAGGTCACCCAGCAGTGAGTCAGCATGCTGGTCAGCCTTGGGGGGCCGATGTGATGTGATGTGTGCCACGGTTCACTCTGATGGAGTGTATCATAGAAGCCTAGAAACTAGTAAGAAGAAACACACACCCACATAAATATGCACATAAAGAGTATGCATACAGTACTACAGTACACACACACACACACACACACACACACACACACACACACACACACAAACGCACAAACATACACACACACGCACACACACACACATGCACATGCACGGATTTATAAGCACAGATTTATAAACACACACTTTTGCACCCTGGAGGAATATTTTGCTCAATATTTCTGGTGAAGTGCTGATGATGGCGATGTCAAATCCCCGCTTTCCTCCATTTCCAAATTAAATCCTGCAGCCGTCAACGCCCTTGGCTGCTAATCTAATTCTGGCATTGGAAGGAGGTATTTGGCAAACTGAGTTAGAGAAGCAAGGAATGAGAGAGAGAAAGAGAGAGAGAGTGTTTTGATGAGAGACAGGCTATTTGATGTTAATTACGGCAGCTTTGGACTTGACTACTTCGCACTTCAGAACGTTAAGCTCAGCACTCTCGCCTGTTTACCTTGGAGCCCATCATCTTGGGAGCAGGAGCCAGACACCAAACCCCTGCAACATTACAATAACACAATAATAACATTGTAATAACAAATGGTTGGAAGTGAGCAGACAAATTTATCAAATCATGTGCTTTCCTTTCCTCCTGCCTCGACAGGGAGCACAATCAGAGCTGTGTCTGCTGGTAACATGAAGATGCTGAACTGAAGAAGAGCTCCTCTGACCTGGCCTTATTCAGCTGGCTGGACTCGAGCCTGTGTGGCTCTGGCTGTGGTCCATGGGAAGAGAAGGGAATCGCAATGAAGGCCTCAGCTTCAGTTGTGCTCAACCAGCAGAGGTACTGTAAACACCAGAGCAGCCCACGCAGACGCTCAGCACAACATCTTATCACATGGAACATGTACAGTTTACAGATTGGCTGTATTGCTCCCCCACATACTCTCTCTTTGTATCTGTCATTCACTTGTGATTTCTCTTACAACCTTTCTTTTTCTCCCACTCTTTCTTCTCTTAGACCATCTCCCTCTTTCTCTCCTTTCCTTTTTATTCACTTTTTCCATCAACTTCTTATCCTTTTTTTTACTCTGCCTCTGTCTGTCCGAAGTGTGTATGTGTGTGTGTGTGTGTTGTGTGGTGTGTGTGCATGTGTGTGTGTGTCCGTGTCTCTCTGTAACTGCCCCTGCCTCTGCATCTGTTTATGAGTGTGTTTGTGTTTGTATTTGTGAATGGCCAGTGCTGACTTAATTTGTGAAACGGAGCAAACAGAGAGTGAGAGAGAGAGTGAGAGAGAGAGAGAGAGGAGAGAGAGAGAGAGGAGAGAGAGAGTGAAAAACAACTTATTAGATCATACGCTATCACACCCCTGTCTCTGCTGGCCAGCTGGATTATGTCACCCCTGGAGCAGAGTACAACAGAGGCCCTAAAAGAAAGAGCTCTCCTCCATTAAACAGCCGGCCCGGATTTACATAAATAACCAAACTAATGCTTTAATAAGCCTTTTTCGGAGTACGGACACTTCAGCTGGGCCTCAAAATAGCAGCTGGTGCCGCACATAATTAGAGCCGAGAGGCTGGACAATGCGTTGGTACCCTGGCCGAGCTCCACGTGCATCCGTGCCGAATTTGTCACCACAGGCCTGAAATGCAGCGAGAACAGCAAATTCTTCAAGATGGAGGATGACCTTCGGTTTCCCTCCTTTCATACCAGCACTGTGCGTTTCTCTGAGAAACAGTGTGAGGAAAGTGTGTGAGTGTGTTCGCGTTAATGATGCGGCGTTCTGAGAAACAATATGAGGAAAGGAGTGTGCCAAGTCAATCACTGTCAGGGAAAACGTTTAACACATGGATTTGCAAGGGCAAAGGCGCAAGCTCTGACTCATTATGACTCACAGTATAGAAAATCTGGTCAGGGTTAAAATTAGCTTATAAAATTGTTTTATACCAAAACAAAATCTGTTGAAAAGGGAAGATATATGATGATATTAATGAGACCGTCAAAACTGAGGAGACCATAACTACACAACACTGCCATAGAAATCGCCTCTCTAAACCTCTCTAAGCATCAGGAAAATGAAATAGAGAGAGAGAGAGAAAGAGAGAGAGAGAGAGAGAGTGCAAAAGCCCCCCCAATCTGCTGTGCAATATTGTTTTTGTTACAAGATATATGTGGAGGTCTGGGTGGTGGTGGTGGTGTTGGTGTGGAGACTGGAGGGAGCGCTCCCCAGAGAGGGGCCTGAGGTTGAGCGCTTGTGCAGGCCAGAGAGAGCAGGCCTGGGGAGAGGGGTGGAGGAGCAGGTCAGGGTACAGGGGCGGGGGGTGGAGGGCTCAACGCTAAACAGCAGTCTGTCACTTTGGGGATACCTGCTGATGGATATTCCTGCTGTCCTGTCAGTGGAAAGAGAGAGAGAGAGAGAGAGAGAGAGAGAGAGAGAGGTTGGCACTCTTCCCTCCCTTCCATTTATTTTGACACGGCCCAACTGCGGTTTCTGGACTCAAGAGGTGACAAGTGACTGCGGATAAATAATTGAAATGTTGGGACTTTTTGGATGGCAGTATAGTGGTGCTTGTTACAGTGCAAACCAAGTGTTGTGTGTTTATGGATCATAAGCTGCTTGATGTGTCAGGAGCACTTAACTGACCCTGCAGTGAACTCAATGCTATTTACTGTATTTGGCATTGCACAGCACACAAAAAAAAACAAAAAACAAAAAAATACAAAAATTAAAAAGAAAGAAAAAGAAGAAAAAAGATGGCCCACATTTGGCAAGAAAAGAAAGCAGAACAGTCAGCAGTTTGTATGAAGGCATCAATGCACAGAGGCTCCCCTCTCCTCAGGGGCTGGCCTATGTTTTCCCTCCGATTTCACTCCTCCTGCCAAACGGTGGGTCTACGGGGTGGACAACATGACCCCACTGCAGCCTCTCCCCTATGCCCGCTCTCTCCCTGCTCTGCTAGCATGGGCCCTCCATCTGTCCTTTTTCCCACCATTCAACTTCACCCGCGTGCATAGACCAAGCACGCTGGCGTACAATGTGAACACACATGCCGTAAAACTGCAACTGCCACATACTAAAGGTTACGTGCAGAGACAGGAGCACACGAGAGAGAGAGAGAAAGAGAGAGAGAGAGAGAGTCAGAGAGAGAGAGAGGGAGGAAGAGAAAGAGAGAGAGGGAAGGAGGGAGAGTGAAATCACATGAGGAGTGGGGCACTGAGGGGTTTTATGCACTCATTCCCACCCGCTGCAGGTTAAACCGTAACAGTAGACCTCACCTCACCGTTCCCCCCCCCCCCTCCCCACACTGCCACACTACACCGTGGTTGTGGGTGAGAGAGTGGGGCAAATGTGTGTGAGCAAGTGAAACGTAGATTTTTATGGATGCACGAATAATGTGTCCTTTTAGTAGTTGGGGAAAGGCATAAATGTGCTATAAAACACTCCTTGTGTAATATGCAACAGGTCGCCACATACAGTACATTGGCACCCGCAAAAAGCTTGTTACTTTGGAGAGGTTTAGTCAGGACTCAAGGTTTGAAAAACTGCACTGTGGAACAGAAATGAGAGATAAATAGCAGATGAATGTCTGACCTCATCCAACACAAGGCTCAATATGTCAGCATGTCAACAGAAAAGTGCTTCCATCACTGTTTGTGTACCCTAGAGACCAGTGATTGAATGCGAAATAAAAGACATCTCAAAGCAGAAGAATGTAAAAATTCTCTGCCAGTTGTAGCTGAACTATCAACTCGTCATCCAGGGCATTTGTCTCTTAATGGTCAATTTATTTCCAGTTGGCCGTAGAGAGGAGAAATGCCAAAAATCACAACTCGAGTTTTTCCTTACAAAATGTGTGGTACATTTATTCAAGACAGGATTAAGCGAAACAACAGTTGTTAGACTTGTCACAAGAGACTTGTCAATGCTCCTCATAATTGTACTCTGAATACGGAGCTCAGAGTAAATTAATAACATAATAACCATAATTGGATTTACATGGCACAGATGATTTATACCCTCTCAACACAATTAGCCATAATGATATCATCATTGGGTCACGTCAATAATTGGTGCACTGACGCTGCATTTTTTTTTACTATTAGTCTTTTACTTTATTCATAAGCACACACAATAACATGCGTACACATGCACTTACACACTCTCTCTCTCTTACACAAAAACTTGCATGCACAAACACACACATACACAGGCACACATACACACACATGCACGCACACACGCACGCACGCACGCGCGCACGCACGCACACACACACGCACGCGCACATGCACAAAAAAAGTTATGCAATGAATACACTCTATATATAAACCTTCAGACAGTGGCAGCAGTGTGATATTCACTGGTGCCATACACAAAGCCATTTCAACAGGAGGCAAGCCTGTGGAGACTAAGAAGTCACATTCACTGGACAGGATGTTTTCTGAGCACTTCACACTTGCCCACTGCAGACAGAACGAGAGAGAGAGAGAGAGAGTAATGAATGAATGAATGAATGACTAAATGTCACCCTTGTCTCTTGTAAAAATTGAATGCATCCTCTGTGTCGGGGACAGGAGACCCTAGTTCCATCCAGGTCATCTCAGCATAGTACATTCTCCTCGTAGGGCTTGTGTTGTTGCGGTGACATCATCCTGACTTCATCAGTGCGGGCTACAGTGCGAGCGCTGCCTTGGGAGCCCTGAAGTCGAGAACATCTGAACTACGTTTTAGGGGACCTGAGAGAACTGCCGGTTCAAGGCGCTGAGGGACCCAAAATGTCAACTGCAATACTGTAAAAGGAGCAATAGAAAAAGTGTTGAGGGAAAATAAATGTAGACCAGGTCTGTCCCTGTCGCCTTTCATTCCTCAAAACAATCTTTAAATCCCACACCTTTACACATCTAGCCTCGTTTTATAGAGTCCAGTGCTACAAAGGAACTAGTAATATGCAAAAGTATCGGAAATGTAAGCTATATTTCTAAGCCATTGGCTGTGCATGTGGGATGTATTTCAAAGCAACTGATGTGTCATGTGAGAAACATTTGCCTAATCACTTGTTTCATTGTATATGTTGGCATGCACATGTGTGATTTGTTTTGCAATGATTTGACTGTATGAATGAGAAAGAATCAAAGTTTATGGGAGAGTGGAAGAGAAAACGAAAGACAATGACTACCAGAGGGGATGTGAGATAGCGAGAGCATGGAAACATGCGTGGACGTGGATTTAAACCAACAAACAGGTTGTTTTATCACATCCCTCCGGTCGGTGCAAGACACCTGATGACGCAGGCCGTATCCATGCTCTGAACATGAGAAAGTGGGGCCTCTGCATTGTTCAAGGGAGATAAGGAAATGTGGAGATCTGCACTGCAAATACAGATGGATTAAGCAAACACCATATCTACATCCAACGTCTGGCCAACCAAACTCACACACAGACACACACACACACACACACACACACACACACACACACACATGCACAGATATGCACACACGTCTTGTTTTCAAAGCTGGTCACACTGGCGCTTGCCAAGAACATACGTACATACATTAATGGCAAACAGAACAAAGGCATATTGCTCAAGCTCTACAATGCCAGGGCCAGCTGTTATAACACTCCACTGACACATTAAGTCAGTTATTATGAGTTGTAAAGCTCAAAGGCGGTTGGAAATCACACCCATATTGTGATAATCAGCTGTAGCTTGTCTCAGGTACTGTTTGTGTAGTTGAATAGCTTGCACCTGTTGTCACTCACATCCATCACGCTGGGGTACCAGTGAGCCAACAGCATCCATACTGTACGTGTTGTTTCAAAATATATTTTTTAGACATTTAGCAGATTCATAAAGGTTTGAAAAGAGCTAAAGAGCTATATTCACATGTGAAAAAGCTATATTATTTACATTTAATACAAAAGCTGTATTATTTACATTTATTAATAGCAGATGCTTTTATCCAAAACGACTTACATATGTCCATTATATTACAAGGGCCGACTTACGTATGTCCATTATATTACAAGGGTCTCCTTAAGGAGATAGGTTGTTGAACTGTAATGTCAAAGAGGAGGCTCATAAAAGCTTGCAAAGAGCTATACAAAAATGTAATTGTATATATATGTCATGCCCAATGTATTGTGTGCTTGATGTGATTCTATTCAGTGTTTTACTTAAAGCTTACATGACACTGGAAATTGTTAAATGACTGGAAATTAGTTACTTGTGTGACAGTGTACACATACCCACCACATACTCAGAGTCACAATCAACAGTGGGAAAACACAGAGAACTGAACAAGCTGTGCTGACTTCCTGCCGCTCACTGGAGTGCCGGTAACCCAGAGACCACAGGTATGAGTGAGCTCAGCCGCCATTCAAGCTCTCTTTCTTTTTCTTTGTGTGTCTTTTTCTTTGATTCTCCCACAACATTAATTTTGCTTTGTTTAATTGTCATTTCTCTTCAGCTCATTCCCACCATAAAACTCTATCTCTCTCTCTCTCTCTCTCTCTCCCTCTCTGTCTCTCCACACTCCCTTAAGAATCACTTCTTCTCTGTATTCTTTCACCCCCCCCCCCAGTAATCCAAGCTCTCAGAAGGACTAAAGCCTGAAAGTTAAAAGTAAACACTGGCTACCTGTGTGGGGGCATCCCACCCCTAGAGCGCTGCCCTCCTCCCCCCAACAGGGGTAAGACAGAACAGGATGTTGGATGGATACTATTCAAAAGGCAGCATGTTCTCTCAGACCTGTTTTCCTTGGCATCTGATGGAGGCAAGCCATGCAAGTTGGGGGAGAAAATGAATGCCCAGTCTGAGCGAGAGATCGAGACGTGACTTCCTCAGGTGGAACGTCTATGGAGCTGCTAACTCTTATAAGCATACAAGCCCAGCTGACACCCAGTATGAGCTGTAATATTAGCTACAGGACCCAACACTTTTAATATCACTTACGGGACCCGACAGACAGTCTTTCACAGAACTATATTTCCCAGGGAGCCATTAAAGCCAAATGAAGATGGAAGTAAATCCATAAAGAGTTTGAAATGTTTTGACGGAGACCGAAGCTCATTCCACGGGAGGCCTATACCCGATTTGACCCTGATGTTTATTGTTCAGTGCACTCGGTCAAAAGCATTTCAAGTGCAAGTGAAAAATATTGATGTTTTTTTAATGCAAATAGTGGGGGGATACAGACCAAATCAAAAGCAGCACATCTGCATTCCGAGCACGATCCACTCGGCTCATGCGGAGGGGCTGTTGTGAGTCAAAAGTTTTACGGGAATGTTTCATTGTTGTTTTACAAAAGCGAAAAACCAAACTGAGGCATAAATATCCTCATTAGGCTTTCCCATTATTGGTCATCATGCTCCACACAAGAAAATCCCAAGGGCCTGGCACTTTCAAAGCATTTTACGGGCTCATATACCAAATTCCTGCCTCTTTTTTTTCCGGGCAAACGATGAAAAAAGGCAGAGAGCCGGGACAATGGGGAATGTTTCGTGCTGGAGAGAAAAGAGCCCAGCTCAGCGATTTTAAAGAAGCAGCTCACTAAATGCTCACAGCTGGGGGGCTTGCCCCCCCCCCCCCCCCCCACACACACACACACACACACTCCAAAGAGGAGTAGCCTACTCATACAGTTCCAGAGACAAAATCAACAGTAGATGAATATACAATTTACTGTGCACCATCCAAAACCAGCTCATATCATCTCATTCCGACATAATTGTACTCCAAACTCTAAACTCCACTTGGGCCAACACGGAAGTGGGAAGGGAAGAGAGGGGAAGGCCAAGAGCCAGATGAGATGTGTCCAATATCTGTATGGGATTCCCATTATCATGGCTTATCTGAGATCAGAGCTTAATGCAGAGAATAGCTTTCTGTTTCTCTCTCATTCTTTTTTATCATCTCTCTTCCTTCCATCCATCACCATACATTTGTCTCAAGCAAGTGCTTTAATTGTTCTGCCTTTTAAACCCAGCCCATAAACCATTACCAGAGTCTCTAACCTCAGACATTCTCTCTCTCTTTCTCCCTCTCTCTCTCTCTCTCTTTCTCTCCCTGTCTCTCTCTCTCACCCTCTTTCTCTCTGATTTCACTCTGCTCCTCTCCAGCCCTCCCAGAAGGGCAGGGCACGACAAGGCTGACTACCTCATGCCCATCTGTGGTTTACAACCGCACACTGACAGGCTCCTATCGGGAACTCCTGTTTATAGTGTGACGACTGAAGATGACGTCCGGTCAGAAACCATTGCGTGCTTGTTGCCTTGTGTGAGTAAGGTGGCAGCTCCTAAGGTTGCAGTCATTCTGTGTGTGAGTTCTGTGTACTCCAAGATGGATGACCTCAGCTCATGTTTACTGACAACTCAATCATTACCATAACTACACATGCACACACACACACACACGTGCGTGCACACACACACACACACACACACACACACACACACACACACACACAACCACTCTGACACTGACACACACACACATACACACACACACACAAATGACACCCACAGACTGTTGACTGTCTGGGAAGTAAGCGTTGGTCATTAAAAAGTAAACTGACCAACTCTTGGAGGGACAAACCCACAAATCCATCTTCACTTCAAAGCACTTTGGGTCAATTACAGAATGCATAAGGGCTCTCTGATCCTTATGCGACTGCAGAGCAGTTCTGCATGGCAGACACATGCAAATGGGCCTGCGTGACGTAGCTCCGCAGTTTCTCATGCAATCCCAGCTGCTGACATCACAGCTGGCTGTGTCACAAGAGGTCCATTAGCATCATAAGGTTTGGCAGCATAACTGCGGAATGGTTGTGAGTCCAGCCTTGATTTGTGCATGTGATAGGGAGCCATGAAAGCATTGCAAGCATTGCAAGACCATATCATAACTTTAACAGTGCCGAGATGGAGATTGCGAATGCTTTTTGCAAAACATGGCAACAGTGGTAAAGGCCATACACACACACACACACACACACACACACACACACACACAGATGCCAGTTTGCAGAGTATGGAGAAATGCATCCATCCCAGAGAGCCTCTAGGGTGGTGCTTGAAAATATCAGTTTTTAACGTGCTGAGACAATGTGCAGGCTATTACAAGTGGAGCGGTTTCCTGACGCGCACGATGCAAGGTCTTACACGTGGCCTTTTTTTGAGCTGTCAGAGCAGATGCCAGATTCATTTTTCACGGCATCGTTATCACACTTTGGTGTTGCGGCCTCATCCCACATCTGGCTGAATCTGGAGCATGACGCTCCCACTATCTCTGCACAGATGATTTGTAACTCCCTCCCAACCCCTCAAAAGTAAACTCAGGCGCCTCATTGAATGTGTGATGTACCTCTTAACCTGTAAATGTGTTCGTGTGTGTGTGTATATGTGTGTGTGTGTGTGTGTGTGTGTGTATAAGTGAGTGGTACGTCTGTCACGTTGGAGATATCGCAGTCGCATCGCTTCAAAGCAGAAACAAAGAGAGCATGCGTTTTAATGACTAACAGGTCCACAGTGCTCCCGGCCATCGCAAAGAATGTTTATTTAGATGGATGAGCCAAGAGTGGCCAGCTGGTTTGAGTTGTGAACAATACGGGAGATTCAGCCTGCATCTGGGATTTATTTAAAACCAACTCCCCCTCACATTTACCCCACACACACACACACACTAAAATACACACTCACACACACACACACACACACACAGAGGGAGACAGAGTGAGAGACCAACTTCCACCACTCTGCATATTGCACTCTCCCAAGAATACATCCCTCTAGGAGGGCAGTTGTCCTCTCTCTCTCTCTCTCTCCGTTCTGCATCTTGGACATTTCACATACAAAATGTCCCTGCAAGTAATTTGCCCATATTACAGATGATCAGTGCAGAGGATATTTGCAGCGTAATTTTAGTCCAACACTAACAATGTAATGCAGGTAACACGAGACTCCAGCACTGGATATAGTTACAGCACAGAACAGTACACAATCACCCCATTTGAAATGGCATAATTTCACACACTAAAATAACAGTACGGCCATACACAGAACCAACCATGACGATGGCTCCCGGGGGTGGGGGGGGTTCGTCAGAACCGTGAGCTCCGGTGCACAGTAGTTCTGGACCTGTGGGATAGGGTTCTTAGTGTCATAATGCAGTGGATGGAGAACAGCATGTTCCGTCCCGGTTCCGTCCTGTTCTCTCGCCGCTCTGAGGTGGAGAAGCCAGCTGTGGAGTGGAGGCATGGACCAGAGCCCACACAGCCAAGAGAGAGAGAGAAAGGGAAGAGAGAGGGGGGGCACATTAATTGGTAACATGACATGTATTAGTCTTGCTCCATGGCTACGCAGACGTATACGCAGACACACACACGCACACACACACAAACACACACTCCAAACATGGTTTTGTTTTGCAAAAGGCTGCCCTGGGAGAGACTGACGGAGGTTGTAGAGAGTTCACCTTTCTCTTCCTCCTCTCCCTCCATCCCTGGGGTGGGTGACACTGTCTCCACACTGACCCATCCCCCCCCCCCCCCCCCCCCCCCCCACACACACACACTCCCCTCCATCCCCGTTGATCTGCAGTGACTTGGACAAACACGAGTGTGCGGTTCGAGCTAACGGAGTAATGGATGATTCATGGCAAAACAATAAGGACAGGATCCAGGAGGATTAATAAAGCAAATAGAGTAATATTGTGAGAACTCCTGACCTCCAGCGTGCTGCCTCAGAGGGGTCGTGGAGGTCATGCTCATCCCCCATGTCTCAGGCTAATCACAGACATAACCAACATTGATGGAACATCAACACACACACACACGCACACACACACACAAACACACACACACAGACCACAGGGCCCTCCTATTGCCCTAAATTATGAGCAAGACTTGTGTTCTTTCAGTTACTGGATATTGTACTGTATATGATAATGGTCTGTATCGATTGTCTGATCCATAGAATTACACCTCATGCTCATGTCTTCTAGCTGTCTGTTTTGTGGGTTAAAAAACCTCTGTTCCAACTTGCTCCTGGCTTTGTTAGTGGGAAACAAAGAAACTGGCTCTAACAGAGCAATTCAGTATTTCAGCCAATCAACATATTGCTTCCCAAGCATGAGAGGAACGTGTGTAATTTGATTGGCTGTTGAGCTCTCACATCAACAACCTTTTGCCAAGATACCAGACTGTGCCTTTAAAGCTGAAGCACTGAAAAAAAACAAGCTAGAAAGAGTAGTGGTGGAACACTCAAAGGCCATTGAGAAGAGGTTGCAAAATGCAAAGCATATCACAAAAACACTTTTTATTTAGCTGATAAAAATACAAGTCGACCTGATCCAGTTTCATCAAAGAGGGCGTCTTAGGAGAAACTGTTATTGGATTTTGCATTTAAGAGGGTAAATGTGTGTCATTCCTGCTCGAGCCAACCTTGCCTAAGGCAGTAACAGGTGGCCTGCTCGAGCACTGGACTCAGTACAGAAGCAGCAGAACCACCGTGCAACCGTCATCTGGCCACAGCCACCCACTCTTACAAGCAGCCACTGCCATGACTGCATGTCTTAAAAGGGCAAGACACACACACACACAGAAACAGAGAGAAAGAAACAGAGAGGGGGAGGAGGGGGGAGAATGAGAGCGAGAGTACTAAAAAGGGCAGACTGCATCAAGCATGAGAGAGTGCCTCTCGCTCCCCGTGAAATTAGGATAATATTTGCGAACGCTCGAACCTCTCATAAATGTGTTTGCGCAATGTTCGAGGCCCCTTTTCTCCATCACTTCAACCAGCCCACACCTACCCCTACCCCTCAAACACACACACACACACACACAAACACACACACACACACACACAGACACACACACACACACACACACACAGACACACACACACACACACAGACACACACACCATTGCTCAGGCTGAATAATAATAATACAACATTGGTTAAAAAGGTTATAAATGTAGTGAGGCCCCACCACTGGCATGGCAACTGGAAAGAATCAGCACCTCTGGCATCCAGCGCTTGGCCAGCCTTCAAAGAGCCCCGGCCTGGAAGTGGAGTGATTCAGAGAAGAGGAGAGGAGGGGAGGGGAGGGGAGGGGAGGAGAAGGGGGATTCAACATGAAAGACTCTCCTCAGGAGTGGCGGTGCGTGTGTGTGTGTTTGTTTGTGTATACTTTTGT
>NC_055968.1:13086874-13094374 GCF_018492685.1 Alosa sapidissima | reverse complement strand
CACACACACACACACACACACACAGCCAGCCTGCACCCACATAATACACTCACATACTGTACACACACACACACACACACAGCCAGCCTGCACCCACATAATACACTCACATACTGTACACACACACACACACACACAGCCAGCCTGCACCCACACAATACACTCACATACACACATGATCACTCCCATATAGTCACTCAGTACTCTCATACTCACAGCAGAGGGCAGTTCAACGCAGCAAGCACTAATCTCTCTCCCTCTATAAATCTCTTCTGGGCTCTACAAACAGAACATGCATCTTAAAAGGCTTCTGCTAGGGTACGATTGTTCTGTTCACATGGACCTGTTTGGCTGTGCCTATCCCCAGAAGATCCTGAACACCAGTACTGATCCAGAGTCAGATGTGTGCCAGAACTGATGTGCGCTTTGCAAAAGTTTTCCTCTGTTCCCCTGTTCTCTATTGACCCTCACTGGCCTGTTTTTATCCCAAAGTCTTTCATTTGGAGCAGCGCTCCTTGCTGTAACAAGCCTGATGCAACGGTGTGGTGGCCAACCTCTCTCTCTCTATTAAGTGCATACTTCCTCCTAGCCGATCGACCAGGAATGCTCTGGACCGGGAACAATAGAAGGCGAGAAACAAAGTAAACAGTGAATGTGAATTTGAACTGTCGGTCCTTGTTCATTTGGCTTCCTCCGCGGCTCAGCTGCGACCCGACCCACACGTGTGCATTCCTCTCAGGGTGTGAGAGATGCTCCGCAGGAACAGATGAGTTAAGACCGGGGGACGGCAGGTCCAGGGGGACAGATGAGTTAAGACCGGGGGGTCCAGGGGGACATTTGGGATGAGTCCGAGAGGTGACGGGATGGGGAGAGGCTGCATGGGTCAGGTGATGTTGTCCAGCGGTTCTGTCAGCTCTGGTAAGATCCAACTGGCCAGATGAAGAGAGAGAGAGAGAGAGAGAGAGAGAGAGAGAGAGAGAGAGAGAGAGAGAGAGAGAGAGAGAAAGAGAGAGAGAGAGTGTCAGGGGGTGGAGAAGGAAGGGAAAGTGAAAGGAGGTATAAACGTGGCGAGGATGAGAGCATATGTGTACAGAGCCAGAAAGACAACAGGAGAGAAAGCGAGTATATGAGACAGAGGGACAGAGAGAGAACAGAAGAGAGAGTGAAATAATATGTATGTGTGTGTGTGTGTGTGTGTGACAGAGAGAGCTTGTGTGGATGAGTGTGTATGAGCGAGAGAGTGAGTGAGTGAGAAAAAGAGAGAGAAAGGGAGGGAGAGAGAAACGTGTGGAGGGTGGAGGCTTAGTAGGATCTGCCAGAGGCCTGCTGCTCCTCTCTGGAGGAGGTAGGATGTGGTGCACTCCTCTCTGGACGGCCCGCTGGCCGGGGAAGAGCTTGGTGGAGGGGCCCCTGGAGGCCCCTGTGAGCGTGTTAGCACAGAGGGGGGACACACCCAGAGATCCTGAGCCAGAGCTCTTGAGACTCCATAAATCTCCCGGCTCCGGCCCCAGGCCCCTGGCCCATTCGCAGTCCTCCTCTACGGACTCCACCGCGTGCCAGTGGCACACACACACACACACACACACACACACACTCGCACGCACGCATCAGGCGCTCCGAGAGGGAGACCGGAGCCATGGGGCTTTGGCAGCGCCCACAGGGGTGTTGAGAGTATACTGGGAGCATACATGTGCGTGTATATGTGTGTGTGTGTGTGTGAGTGTGTGTGTGTGTGTGTGTGTGTGTGTGTGTGTGTGTGTGTGTGTGTGTGTGTGCATGTGAGTGAATGTGTGTGTCCGTGGAAAGGATGTGAATGTGTGTGTGAGTGTGAGTGTGTGCGTGTGTGTGTCTTTTTTAAAACATGGCTCCAATCCCCTTAAGCATGACTAGCATGTGTTGCACAGATGAGTGTTGTGGTAATACAGTTGGACTTGAATGTCTGCAGTGTTTGTAAAATGTGTGTCTTCCTACAAGTGTGTGCATATATGCATTTGTGTGTGTGTGTGTGTGTGTGTGTGTGTGTGTGTGTGTGTGTACTTGCGTACTTGCGTGCATGTGTATTACTGCATAGCTCAATAATCTTATTTTCCCCCTTCCACCCTGCTCTGAGTGTCCCACCCCATTTGCGGAGCTGGTTGCCAAAAGCCAGAGGGTCCACTGGGGTTAGGGGGAGGTGGGGGTGGGGGCAGTTGGAGTTGGGGCTGTTGGTCTGGGGCTGTGCAGGACAGGGGTGGTCTGAAACGTTTCACTAGGGCTGTGGTCTCACGGTCGTATCTCATGGGATGTGGTGAAATGGATCCCCCCCCCCACCACCACTCTCAAATCTGTGGCTCTGGTTTCTGGTAAAACCCACTTAATTTGAAAGGCCAAACACTTTAGCATCATGAGAGGGGACATGCATGCACGCATGCATGTATGTGTCTTGCTCTTTGTCACTCTCTTTCACACACACACACACACACACACACACACACACACACACACACACACACACACACACACACACACACACACCTTGAATTTCCCCTGGGGATCAATAAAGTATCTATCTATCTATCTACACACACACACACACACACACACACACACACACACACACACACACACAAATTCTCTCTTTCTTTCTCCTCACTCCTTGTGATATACTCTCACTATCTCCTAAGCAAAATAACATGGTGTGTGTCGCTATGTACAGTATGTAACTAACTACTCAAAATAAACAAACAACCAGACAAACACACACCAGTCATTGTATCCTAAGCCAGGCAGGGATCTAATACCTCAGTGAGTTAACATCATCCCTAAATGTTTATTTCATTGACTGGCCAATGGAATGGAATGGAATGTGGCCCTGGGTCACCAGAGCATATGGGTGTATGTCCCTGGGTGACTCCGTGTCCTTGGGTGGGTAACATGCCCCAAGAGTCCCACTGAGTACTCCCAGCAGGCCTAAGGTAAGGCTGCTGTAATCAAGAAGGACTCACACGTACATTTCACAGTTATTCTGTTTGTCCTTCCAGGGATCCTGTAACCGATTTGCTCAGAAATACCAGTGCAGTCACACAGCTGTATAATATGCGGTTAGTGCTTATTATGTTGTTACAAACCATTTATAACCTCATGGGATAGACAGCAGCTGTTTGGAGAATGATTATTTGTTAATTGGCATCCAAATAAATGTACACTGTAGTGTTTTCATAATTAAAATATTTATGTGGCCTAAGGTACTGATGTAGACTGCGGTGCTGAACTTTTTATGCATTTCCTGAAGCTTGTTTTTAGGTTTACATACAGTATGAATGAATGTGTCTGTTAGTAATTTGTGAGGGAATGTCCCAGTGAGCTACAGTATTGTGTTATGCAAATTTACATGCTAAATGGAGTCATCTGGATTAAGACATGTTAATGTGCTAGGGGACCAGCAGACAGAGAAAATGCAATACAGCGATATAACCATTGCAGCAATTTAGCAAAAAAAAACATTGGCCATATGTGCAATAATTTCAACTTTTGAAGTCACAAGTAACGGACGATGAGCGAATTGCCAGCAGTATGTAAGCAGCTTCAGTCTTCTGTAAGATGTTTGGCCTTCACTCTTCGACTGAATGCTTAGACATACCATAGAGGCAGGTTGGTGTATAACATTCAGGAGCCACTGTAAATCATTGCGCGCAGTATGTTCTGGGGAGAGACACGCAGGCCAATAAAAACAAGGCCTTTTGGAAAATCCACATGGATGTTCATTCTACAGCCTCTAAATCCAAACTGATAATCAAACTCAGCTCTTTTTCTCTGAGAGACAGCCAGGGACCGAGGGAGGGAGGGAGAGAGAGAAACAGAGAGATCTCCAAGGACACCCCATATTTTGACATGCTCTCACTCTCACTGTTAGACAATACCGACCAGAAAATAAGAGCATGACTGATTTAGAGGTTATTAAAAAATGTGGAGCGTATTTAGTGGAGTGTTGCTGTCTTTGGCTGGGAAGTAGATCATGCCACCGGGGGGACCTGCAGCTCCGCCCCCCTCCCCTCTATCTTTCTCCCTCCCTCTCTCCCTTTCTCCCTCACACTCTTTATCTCTATCTCGTTCTCTCTTTCTCTCTCTCTCTCTCTCTCTCTCTCTGTGCTCTCCAGAAGGCCTGTCCTTGCTTGGACACGCTGCCACACTGCCTTGGGGGGACAATGAATTTGGGCCATAAAGCGTCGTGTTCTCTGGATGTGCCTGGAGATTGTTGTTTGAAATGTTTTCAATTAAATTACATTTGTAGGTCATCAACTGCGAGCCATGTCCACATAATTGAGTTTTTCATGGGGGGGGGGTGTATGTAGCTGTGGGGTGTGGAGTATGGGGATTTGCTCGAAAACACATTTTCAAGACTCTGATTATGTTTTTGATGGCAAGCACATAAAAAACATGGATGCCATATGGCCCCATCTGTGTTGAGTTATCCATAACACAATCATCTCATACAAAAACTGAACACTAACAGGAGAACATTTTGGAAGTTACACAGCTAGACCCCCCCCCCCCCCCCCCCCCAGCCCCACCCCACCCAATCCTAGCGTCGGCCCCCTCCTGTCAGAAATGGGCTGTGCCGACTCCCTCAACACAACCAGGGCCATGCAGGCCCCTGCAAAATTGCATTTATTCACCCTGACGTAATGACCAGTCCCATCCAATTAGGCACAGAGTTGCAGCAACGGGACACCGCGGGCCAGCTCCGTTTCCCCAAATAGAGTACTTTCTCAGATCACAAGGGCCTCGCGCTGAAGAGAAAAAAAAACACTAATGCCCCCTAATTCCTGTCGCTCTTTTTATTGCGGCTCGGCTCCACTCTGCTCAGCTCTGCGCTGGGGCCCGGGCCTGATTGGGCGAGAGCAACACTCTGTGAGAAGGCAGAACAGCGTTGGGGAGGAAGGGAGGCCGTACATACGCCGCTGCCTAAATAGGGCCGAGAGAGTAAGGGGGGCTGCTAGTGAAGCAGTGGCTCTAACAAATGAGCTAATGAACTAGCGCCAGGGCTTACAGTGCTCACAAACAGATGGGATAACAGCAAGCCCAAGCTAAACATCGGGGCCTCGGAATCAAAGGTGCTACAGATACAGTATTCACTAAATCACTATCTAAATCAAATAATCATCAGTAGAATTCTTTTTTCCTTTGTCACTTGTTTAGTCAAGTTTTTTGATCGCCCCCACCACACATATGGATGTCATTGCGACAACAAATATTTCTAAATCCTGCTTTCCCGTCTGCGGCTTTGATTGCGTGAAAGAACAAGCTGAGAATCAGGAGTGGCAACCGCTATATGCGAAACAGCACGGAGCATGGCAAGAAAACGCATGCATCCACTTATCCTCAGCCTATTCAACCAGCCCCATGTCTAGTGTTTTTTGCTCTGCGTCTCTGGGATGACGCACCCCCCCCCCCCCCCCTCCCCACACACTTTTGCCTTGTATTTTCCCTGCACCCTTTACCCCCAGAGTCTGGGGCTGCTTTGCCCTTGGCACGCTGTTTCTCTCTGGAGAACACGGCTCGTGAAGCGACCCTAAATTAAAATGCGTTGTGGCATGAGCGCTAAATTACAGCACTTTGTAATACGCTTGTGAAAATGCTGTGTTTGGGCGACACGTGTGGGGATCACACACGACGTTGCCAGCCAGCTAAGTCTTAATTCCGCTCCATTAGTATTCTTTCTCATCATAAATCGACTTTCTTTCGTTGCTCTTTCTTTTTTACGGGCCACGTTTACTGTTCATTTGAAAGGTTGGAGGTAGCTGCTCAGCAACTAAGGGACTGTATAAATCAGAGAATTACATTCTTGGGGTTTAAATAGTTTTCCTTATGTCTCCATGTGGTGCTTGTGGTGTGTGTGTGTATGTGTGTGTGTGTGTGTGTGTGAGTGTGCGTATGTGTGTGTGTGTACGTGTGAGTGTGAGTGTGCGTATGTGTGTGTGTGTGTGTGTGTGTGTGTGTGTGTGTGTTTGTGTGTCTACATGTATGTGCAACAAATACCATACTGGTGGCTAATTTCCACATGATGTGTTGGAAAGAAGACCGTCATGGTCTCAAATTCACCATTTACTTTGATCAAAAGTTGGCCTCAAGACACTCCCATTGGTCTTTACATTTTCCCACAACACAACTGCAGTCAACACGTCAGTACGCACGTCCAGACATCACACATTCGAGTCGGTCACAAGACTGTGTTAATTGTTGTTGCAACGGAAAGCCTGCGATTGATATCATTTCCCTGAGCAAGCCAGGAGTTCACCTCCCAGGGACACAGTATGTTTGTCTCCAGGGCCCTTCCTGTGTGGAAAACCATAGCAACTTCAGTGGGAGGTGTGACAGCGTAGCTCGAGTCCCCCCGAGATCAAGTCCACCCTTTACCTTGGAGTGAATGAACAATAAATCCCTGCATGTCACCGCACTCTTTGACTTGGTCAGGCTCCACCCAACACGCTATTGGTTTCTCCACCACATCCCTGACTCATCTTTCTCAACAGATACACATACACGAGCAGGCACGCACACACACAAACGCACACACACACACACACACACACACACACACACACACACACACACACACACTGAAGCACGTTCGCACACTCTCACACACTCATATACACACATGTACAATTAAATGCATGCATGCATATGTAGGCTACACAGAAATACAAACACACACACAAACATGCATGCAAATTGCACACACGCATACACAAACACATACGTATGCACACACACACACACACACACACACACACATAAATTACATAAATACTCCACACCACCACAAAACCTCTCCCTCAATGAATGAAAACAAAGTTGGCCTCCTCTTCCAACTCTCATAGCACAGCCTGTCCTGGGCTGTCATGGCAAATCTCCCCTTAATAGTTATAGGATTTGTGAGCAGATACATCATTTCATTAAAGCCACACAATACAGTCGGCGAAGCCAGGAGGGTTCAGCAGGAGGGTGTCCAAAATGATAATGAGAGGGATAAGAGAACTGCACTGGGGAATCAAGACACTTCAGACAGGTGCACTTCGGGGATAGACGGAATCCAGTGTTGTCATTTTCCAACGAAATTAAGTGCTTTAGTAGAAATAACATTATTGGGTTTCAGTCAGGACTACTCATGGAACATTACTGTACCTTTTTCGGTTACACTTTACTTGACAGTATTGACATAAGAGTGACATGGCACTGTCATGAACGTGTCACAAACAAGTCATAAACGTTTATGACATAACGCTTCTGTTATTAAGTGACATTCTTTTTTTGTCATAGCAAGTTAGGATTAGGGTTAGGTTTAGGACTAGAGTTAGAGTTAGGGTTAGGAATAGGGTCAGGGTTAGTAGACGGTGGGCCGAGAGCTGCTATCTACTTTAGTTTTGTAAATGGTCAATAGACAACAATAGGGTTCATGTGTCATGACAGTGTCATGTGTTCACGTGTTCTTGACAGTGTCACTCTTATGTCGATACT
>NC_055968.1:13036874-13084374 GCF_018492685.1 Alosa sapidissima | reverse complement strand
ATTCTAAGGGTAGCCTACACACTGCACGGCCCCCCCCCCCCCACACGGCACAGATGGGTTGCCTGCAGGTCGCTGAACACGGGTTCTGCCCCCCCCCCCCCCCCCCGCCTCCATAAGAAGGCCAGGATGAAGTCATCTGGGTTATAACTAGCTGGCACAGGGCAGTGGAAGTGAGGCCGTTAATCAAATCATCATAAATTGTAATTGCCAGCAGGCACTCCCATGGTGTTAACCACAGTTCTTTTCTTTTCTTGCTTTCTCTCTATCTTTCTTTCTCGGTTCAGCCATTGTTGATGTGGGTGAGGATTAAATATTATGAGTGAAGAGGTGTTGAAATGTCTAAATGCAACAAACATGACAGATTCACGCAACTGCTGAACCTGGAACAGATAACTCCGATTTCTCACAGAAAAACATGATTGGACTCAAACAGAATTATATCATTCTGAGAATCTCTCCAGCTATATGTGTGTTTTTGTATCTTACATGGGTTTGTTTGAATGGAATGATCCGATAACCAGTGGCATTTTCCTCGTACCGTATGTCATCATATTTGTCCAACAAAAGCTGATTGTAAATCTGATTCGGATCACGTCAGTGCAGAATTCCCTGGCCGCTCTCGCTTTGACCTTCTCAACCTTCTGAGCACTTTCTTTCCCTCCCACTCTTCCCTTTCAGAGCCAACATTACCACATCCACTGAATGAAGAGTCCACTGAGAGGGCTCTTCGAGAGGGCTCTACAGTAGGAACACAAGTGTTTCATTTTTGTAAAGGGCCACTGACCTCAGACCAGGGGAATGTGTTGCAAAAGCCCCTGTTCTATGACCCCCCCCACCCCCCACCCCCCAGGGCAACATTTGAAATCTCACATTGTAAAACGCACTTGACAGTGTCAACAGCGGCACCTCCTGTAAGTATGGGTGCAGCCCATCGGTGTCACTTCCTGAAAAGCTTCAACTGTCTACCCCAGGCCTCCCCTCTGGTAGGGCAGACATAGGGGCCCCCACCGATCCAGGGTGAAAGGCCCCAGACTCCACTCTATCCTCCTCAGGGGGATACACACAGACTTCACACCATGGGAACCCAGAAATGGGTCTGGCGTCTATGTTTGCGTACAGTATACATTGCAACTAGGCAAAGCTGGTCTGAATAATTACAGTATATGAGTTTAAAATATGATCTAAAATAAATGAATCACATTTCTGTTTTACAAGACAAATATAAGGTACCTGTATTTCTTTACAAGATTAGATAGATAGATAGATAGATAGATACATAGATAGATAGATAGATAAATAGATAGTTTAAGCAGACAGATTTGGCTACAATGAAATACAGAATGCAAAGAGATTTTAAGATGAAATGCCTATGACCTGTGAATTTATGATGAAATAAATCTATATAATTCCTGAAAGGAGAAGGAAACTGTGGCCTGGAAAAGCGAACTTGTCTGGGCCAGAGTCCCTTATCCCTGCTATGGAACGACAGTCTGTGGAAATCAACACCATGTCTAGGACTTTTGACAAACATGCATTTTCCGCCTTGATAGCCAAGGCAGTGGGAACTTCCTGCCGGCTCAGGGTTCACAGGCTCAGCTAATCCCTGTCATTTACAGGGATCTGAACACCAAAGACGGAGACGTGTGCGTCCCCGCTAACTTCACAGCGCAGGGAGCTTAGGCAGGAAGTCAGGTGTCTGATTCATAAGCCGTGAACAGCGTTTCATAAGAGCCACGGATTAAATAAACAACAATTGGGGAGTGATTGTTGTACATGTTAGTTATTTTAACTCTTGTTGTACAGTGAGGGAAAAGCACTGGATGAAATGTACCCATGGAGGTCGGTTTACATAAACTACATCAGCTGAAGAGGGAGGGAGAATGGTCTCTGTGGATGGGTTTTGGCCACATCTGCACGGCAAGCCGTTCCTTCCTATGGGGTCTCCTTGCGATACCAGGCTTCGTCATTGAAACCAAGGCTGGGTCGTGTCAACATTTTCCCTCAACTTTTACCTCAGATGTTGGCCCATGATTAGCCCAAGCTTTTTTTCTACGCCATTTGTTTTCTTTCCTGTCCTGCCTTGCATCAGCTGCTTTTGGGGGGGGTGGGGAGGAGGGGGTGGGGGTCTAGGTTGAGAAACCGCTGTTGTTTCGCAAGGTTTTTGAGGGTGTTAGGAATGGAAGTAAAGAGGTTGGGGTGGTGAGGGTGTGTGTGGGGGACAAAACCATGTAGGGCCCCCCGATCATTGGTTGGCTGTTGACGGGGCATAATTGAAGCCTTCTGTCTGGACCTGTGATCACGGTGTCTAAAGAGTTTAATTCCCCGTTCTGATCTTTGTTCTTTTACATGGGGCTTCCTCTCCCACTCATTTGTGCCTTTGTCACTGAGCCTCTGGGTTGTTCTGCAGAGCTGCATGCGTGGAGCTGGAAGAAGGCACAGCTGTGTCTCATTAGTCAGAGCCACCACATCAAGTCCCTTCAAAGCCTTTAAGGGTGTACTGGACACAGATTCAAAGGAGACAAAACTCTCCTCCTATGCCACCCCCCCTTACCCAACCCAAGCACAGGTCGGGTAAGGAGGAGGGGGGCATAGAAGTAGAGGTTTGAGAGGAGAGGAAGCTCTGGTTCTCTTTCCTCTGTGAAGTCATTACGGAGCTAAAGAGCTCAGAGGGACTGGATCCAGAGTCGGCCACGCTTCATTACAGAAGATCTCAAAACAGCATTGGGACAGAGCGAAGCCCAACTGACCAGCTGAACAGGTTAGGAGGCCGCGGGGGCGCCGAGGCAAAACAAAAAAGCTGGACCGCTGGTCAGATTCTCATCACGGTGCTGTCCATGGAAATTTAGATGTTGACGCCAAGCACAAAGCAAGTTTAATTTGTATGTAGTATAAGTATAAATACTTTTTTGATCCCGTGAGGTAAATTTGGTCTCTGCATTTAACCCAATCAGTGAATTAGTGAAACACAAACAGCACACAGTGAAGTGAAGCACACACTAATCCCGGCGCAGTGAGCTGCCTGCTACAACGGCGGCGCTCGGGGAGCAGTGAGGGGTTAGGTGTCTTGCTCAAGGGCACTTCAGCCGCGGTCCACTGGTCGGGGCTAGAACCGGCAACCCTCCGGTTACAAGTCCAGAGTGCTAACCAGTGGGCCACGGCTGCCCCATTGTTGATACAGTAACATAACCTACAATACCATAAGTATTGTATGGTATTGTACAATACCATAAGTAATACCTACAGTACCATAACACAATAACCTATTGTTGATCATTTGATACAGTGAACATCCAATCTTTGTATTAGGCTGCTGCCTCTCCTTTCATTGAATGCTTGATTAGAGCCTGATTAGAGTTCACAAGGGCACTGCAGATTTTCCATCACTGTGTTCTTTGCCCCCACCCCCCCTCCCAACGAGCAGCCTCCTAACTTCCCAAACAGCATAGAAAACAACGGTAATTCAGCTAAATGAAGATTTATACGCACCACGCTGAGAGGTTGAGCTCTCCACTGTGCATAATTCTCACTGATGAATCCTTCCCTGTGGGGCTGCACCAGAGAGGACCCCAGGTCGGCTGAGTACGGCCCATTTTATGTGGACAAGAGGAGTTCAGTCACACGTTACGCAACGCCGCGCCACACTACGACTCCCAGGTCAGAGGTGAAGAATTGTCTGTTTTGGTAAGCCTCTCCCTCAGCCTGGTTGTGACATGGAGGAGGGTGGAGGCATCCAGGTTAGCAGGCCCAGAACTGGGTACCTCTCCCTCTCTCTCCCTCTCTTTCTCTCTCTCTCTCCCTCTCTCTCAGCTCCTCTGTGGCTCCAGGCTCGTGGTAAGTGTTTATCACTCTGACTCCTGCTCCATTCGATCCTCCCCAGTCGCCTTCACCTCCACTGGGTAAAAAGATGGGAGATCAGGTGGTGGAATGCAAATGTGAGAAGTGAAGGGGAGCGAATGGATTTGTAACACCTCGGGGGGGAAAAGCGCAGCTTTAATTCAGGTGAGACATGAAATTCAACCTCTTAATTAATAACTGAATTGCAGCGACCGCAATCTCCTCTGGAAGTGCAATTTCATCCTGATTTTTTTGGTACAATCTCTCCTGCACCCCACACACACCTCATAACTTAGACATACGAGAGAGCTCTGAGCAACTGTGGCCTCTTTGCACAAATCCTTTATGAGTGTAAAAAGAAGCCAAGTCCTATATTGCAAACCCTATAGGATTTTCAGTGCCACAGAGCACTCCATAGCAAGGGTAGCTGACTCAGTTCTCTGGAAGCCCCCAACCCCCCCTTGAGTGGCAGGCCCTTATGATGGATCTGGAAGTTCGGTCAGCTGATGGTGGGGGCCATTAAAATGATTAACACGCATCTCCTGGCGATCCCTCCTGGCTTGTAGAGTAGCCAGTGGGATGGCCGTAACTCACGGCGCCGTGACATTAAAGCCACACAGAGAAGCCCAGGGGCCTCTCCTGCCTCTCGGACGTTATGGCCGCCGAGGACCTTCGGGGGGCAGTATTTTTCCCTCAAGGCTGAGGCCAGTTTAAGAGCTGCTCGACCACGCACACACTGAACCCAGCGTGTGTGCGAGTGCCTTCGCGCCAGAGCGTATTTGAGTGAAGACTCACTGCGGACCTGAAGGTGTGCAAGTGAAGCTCTCTTAAACACGTGTTGCTGTAGTAGGTACGGTCTCCGTCGAGCCAGCACAGCGCTTATACTGTTGAACAGGGACAAAGTCTTACCACCATTTAGGTAGAGAATTACAGCTGATTCTCTTTGTCCGCAAAAGTGCATATGCCTAATACATTTTGTTGTGTTTATGTCTATACATACAGTGTGTCTGTGTGTGAGTGTGTGTGTGTGTGTGTGTGTGTGTGCACGTTAATACACATGCTTTCAGTGACTACTCCTCTTCCCCTCCCTCACAGACCCCCTATAGATGCAGGTGATGAGAGAAAGCTGCGGGGAGTGGGATGGTGGGAGGTGGTGTGTGTGCGTGTGTATGTGTGTGTGTATGTATGTGTGTGTGTGTGTGTGTGTGTGTGTGTGTGTGTATGTGTGTGTGTGTGTGTTTGTGTGTGTGTGTGTGTGTGTGTGGGTAGGGGAGTGGTGCTGTAAAACTCCTTGTCTGACCCCACACCATCAGCACCCCTGGTTGAGTGATGAAGTGCTCCATGGCCTGGACATCTAAAATAATACTAAAACCATTCCAGAAGGTGCACTTTATGATCTCTCTATCCTCCTCTGTGTACCCCCCTCCACACACACACAATTCCTGCCCCCCTATCTCACCTCCAACACCTCCCACCCCACCCTCCCAAATCTCTCTAAGGTTACATCAGCCATTTGGACTCGATTTGCCAATTATGTCACCTTTTTGTGAAATCCCTGAAAAAACAAAGAGCCGCACTGCTCCATCCCCTGCGTACTGTAGCTCTGACTTTCTCGTCTAGGGGCTCAGCAAGCCCCTACACACACACACACACACACACACACACACACACACACACACACACACACACACACACACACACAACCACCTCATCCAGAAGAATGTTGATACGCTTTAAATCACCTCAAGGAGGCTGTTTCATAAGCAGCACCCAGAGAGGAGAGAAGTGCTGGAATGAAATGGCCGTTGTGTCCAGCTCCACTCTCTGGCCATTGCTAAGTTTAATTATCTGTTAAACGCTTTTGTTGAGGCAATAAAGTCCAGTTAATTAATGGTGTGAAATATTACTATGACATATTAATATTATTATTCAATTTAATTCAACGCGATAGGGAATTGAGGGGTTTTTTTTTACTCAGAGAAGCAATCACATGGAAATGTTAAACATAAACACAGGGTTCATACTTAATTTCACGATGCAATTTTGGTTAAAATGGCATAATAAATTCATAACCTCCCTGGAAATACAAATTGAGGTATCATATGAGCCTCTTAAGTGTTTTCCTTTTTTTTTTAAAACAAAGAAACACTAATGAATTGAAATCACGGCATCTGCATCCCCCGTTTGAGCATAAACTTTGTCAACTCAGTGGGAACATCTGGTGTCATATGGGCCCGCTATCAATATCTCTATTTAAGTCCTCAATTCTGATGGGAATTTTCTTCACGGGAAAGTCCGAAGAGGAGACTCATTCCACATAAGCACACTGAGCATGACGCCCAATTTAGTACGCATACCTGACAAGATTCAATAACTGGCATATGGCACCACCACCTTCCCACTCCCGCCCCAACCCCACCCCCATCTCATAACCACTCTATTCCGCACAACAACACTTCCATTCGCCGTCGCGCCGAGTCAGCAGGTTCTCCCATAACAAGCGACTCATCCAATCACCCCCCCCCCCACACACACACACACACACACACACCACCACCACCACCACACACACACACACATACATACTCACACAGGCATCTCATTGTTCTCCTCTAAACAATTTGAGGTTAATCAGTTAGGGGTTTGACTGTGAGCAGAGCCGAGGATCATAAATGCAAAAGGGGGCCTACTATTCGCCCCCTCATCCTCCCTCCCTTCTCCTCTCCCGTCTGGCCTTCATCTACTGTATTCATCTACTTGTACCTCATCTCATAAATGGATTAAGCCATTATCCCATCGGGAGGGGTTGAGTGGATGAAACCACAAAATGGTAGCCAGTCGCACCCCCTGCTGTGGCAAGAGCAGACACTTCCAGGAAACTGGGGGCTGTAAATACAGTTGTGGAGGGCGTCTGATGGCTGAAACAGTGAAGAGGGGGAGAGTGCAAGATCCGCTCTCTCCATTCTCGTGCAGGAGCAGGCCGGTGCACTGGACTGTTCTACTCTTCTGGCCGTGGTGATTGAGGAGTTTGTCGAGCATTTTACGGAGAACCTGGCAGTTACGGGGAATGTCTTTCCTAAGGATCCACTGGGGGAGGTGAGGGGTTACTGGATAAAACAGGAGTTCAGGTGGATGAACTCAGGAAATACATAAACCAGAAAACACCAGTTTATCTCAGCCAAGGGGCAGCCTACAGACAGCTCCCGCTGCCTTTGAGTAACATCTATCTATAAAGCAAGAAATCTGTCTGCATGTCTCTTTCTCTTTCTCCCCCACCCTCCCTTTGTGTGTGTGTGTGTGTGTGTGTGTGTGTGACTACACATTGCTTGCAAAACACTTATTTGATCGACTTCGCACTTGGTTGGTGAATTGCTGACAATGCAAGTGACATTGTCGTGTTATTTTAGTATTTTGGTAATGTTTTGCAGTTCTTGACCAATGTGGTGACCAACTATGGATACCAGCCACAATAAAAAGAAAAACACTGGCATATGGCTGGATAGGCTACAGCCTGCCTGCAGACTTGCTTTATAAGGGCACAGCCCACGATTTGTACGGGTACTGCACTGGTTAAAAATGTGCATCACACACATCAATGAAGTCAAATTAGTTTTTAAAGGTAAACTATGCAGTATTGGCAATTTCCTTACTGTTTTCTCGGTTTTTGCTTCTTTTTCGCTGGCTCTGTCATGACGAATGTCTGAGAAACTCCATCGCTACCTTTTTCTTGCCGGTGCCTGGCGTGTATGTGTATTTGAATGCAGTAAAGCAAGTCGTTACACTCATTATACTTCCTAACACTGAGGCCGTCGGCCCGCCGGCCCACAGTTGCAAGGGTGGTTTTTCCGCTCACAGGCGCTAGGGGGAAGCGAGACAGCCACCATTCAAGCCGAAAAAAGTCATATAACCATTCCAATGACTCTGAAGCTGTTAAATGAAGGTAAATTAAGCTAAAAAACTTGCATAGTGTGCCTTTAAACCATAGACAATAAAGAAACGGAAGCAACCTCTCAGAAACATCCTGGAACCTGTTCTGGAATTACCTCAGAATCACATAATGTTGTTGAATGTGCTCCTTAACAAAGTTTTGGCAAATACTGTAGCTTAACTAACTTCATTTTAATCTACTAAAGACCACCCTTTGATTATACCCAGGCTTTCTCTCACATCTTTCCAATTATCCATTCAGCCATTATATTTGTGCAAACATGGCATCAGGTTAGGTGGTCAAGCCAGCCCTGTCTCCTCTCACTGCAATCATATCTCTTCACAAATATTTTCGGAGGGATCACATGTCTCTTTTGATGCGCTCACTTACCTGCTTCCTGTGCCAGACATGCCACTCCAGAGGAGACTCTTCTCTCCATTAGAGTAGTTTTGTTATTGAACTATGCAGGAGCACTAGTTATTTTCCCATAAATAGCAGCGGTATTTGTGCCATACGTCAGCCAGTGTATATCAGGTTGCTTGTTATTTGTCAACAGTAACTGGAGTAGCAAGGTTATTTCCACATAATAGTATAGTGCGCAGTATACCTGCCATATTCCAGACAGTAATAATATATTACGCCACCTCTTATAATGTGTCTACATAGTGACTGGAGAATGAAGGAGCACCAGTTATTTTCCCATAAATACTTTCGTGTATGACATTTGTGCCATGTACCAGACAGTAGTGGATATTAGGTTGCTTGTGTCTACCGTGATGGCACTTGTGCTACTTTTGCTGTCACGATGACCCAGACAGATTCTGGGAAGCTTGGTAGACACAATACTTTTACATACGTTTGTTTATGTTTTACGTCTTTTGGAGGTTAAGTAAATATTTCTCCAAAACAAACACACATACCCTAAACAATCACAAAGGGGAGATGTGCGATGTTTCCTTGCGTACGTCAGGGTCAAAGAGATCATGCCACACACACGGACACGCACATGCAATACACACACACACAGACACGCACATAAAATATACACACACACAAACCTACGTACCCAAATGCACTCAAACTAACACATACGTGAATATGCACAATTGCAATGGCAAAAAAACACTTTCAGGCAAACAGATATAAACATACAAACACACACTTACACCCAGACATCCCTAAACACATGCTCACACATGCTATTTAAATGCTCATTTAAATGTCCTCATCTCACCAAGTCTTCAACAAATACATGTTTTTGACCTGTGCCACACCACAGGATATAAATCTTGAACTTAACCACTCTCTACTGAGACACAACACCCATCATTCACACCAGCCATCTGTCACCATTAAACACTCCCCTTTGCTCTTACTAAAGGACTGACATTTCAAAATGTTAACCGTAGCGTCATCGGTCAAAATGGAAAGTTTCATCAGCCCAAAAATCCCCCTGAAGGCCACTTTATTGAAGCCCTTAACCCCTCATTCACACACACACACACACACACACACACATTCCAAGACCTTTGTTCCACTTTTCCTGAGCCTGGAGGACAGTGAGCATGGTAGATGACCCCCCCTAAACCCACCCAAAACAGACCCCTCTCCCGCTCCACGGGCACAAAGCTGCCCTTTATGTGTCCAGATCATCAGAACAGCGCTGGACAGGGCCTCCTCTGCACAACAAGCTACACATTATTTAGCCATTAGCCGTCGACCCTTGACCCCCCAGCCATTTTGACAGGGCACCAGAGGAATGCAGAGGATGAGAGGCGGGGAGCGATAGCAGTGAGGATGGAAAAGACAGAGGATGTGTGAGCGTGTGTGTGTGTGTGTGCGTGTGAGTGTTTGCCGTGACAGAGATAGCTCGGCTACTCGGCTACGGCCACTCGGCTGACAGTGACAAAGGAATCTTTGTGTTGCTCAACATTCACATACACACACAAATACACATGCACACAAACCCTCTCTATTAATTAAAACTCTTTCTCCGCTTGACCCCTGTTCCCAAAACAAGTTACAAAGTTGGACTAGTCACATCTTACCAAACACGGCACCCAGTGGCTAACAACGCCCTGATCTCACAGAAAACGATAGGAAATTAAGAAATGTATTGTCTTGTATGACAGCATGTGCAATTATCCTATAAAATCTCCATCAATCATGGTTATATTCTCATATTAATAGGATATAAATCATTCTGTCAATCACTTGAGCATTGTCTGCTGATAGGCAACAGCCACCGACAGCTCCGACATTCTCACACTCATCAGTTTGTTGACATTAAGTGGATTCCCAGACCCAAAGGCTCTCCTGTCTTTTCTACTTAGAGCCTCTGCGGTGACCCCTATCTCATGGCAAGGTCAAAGGTCGTGACCTGGTCACCAGAGTGGCATACAGAGTAGCGACAGCAGACTTCTTTTTTTTCCTGTTTGCAGGGGCCCAGACTACAGGGGAAGAGCGCAAACAAACAGTGGTTTGCTGTCTGCTGTCTGTAAGGACGGCTCGACAGACGGGATAATCGCTTACACGGCTCTCAATCAACACCGTGTGGGCTGTTTGTCCCTGAGGTGTCTGGGTCGAGCTGTCCAAAACACTTCACGTGAAATATGGACCTCGTTTAAAGCAGACATCCTAAGTTTCCCAAGTGCACATTTCGCAAATGTGTGAGCAGTAGGCCTGATGAGTATCTAAGTACACTGTGCACACACACACACACACACAGTGGTTGCTTGCTAGCTTAAATGCTTGAGTTGAGCTGCTGCCTGTGCTTGTGACTGTCGACCTAATTGGCTCTGCAGCCAGTGTGGTTACAACCTGCTAAAACAGCAGCCCCCCTCTCATGGAGAGGATGTTCCCCACGGGGTGACGAGGGGAGGACCAGAGAGAATATAGGCCAGGGCCCACGGCGTGAACCCTGTCATCCATTTTTACAACTCTTTCCACCGGCCCGGTCATCCTCGGCCTCTTCCTCTCTCCCATGGTTCTAAAAGCTCACACAAAACACCCCCCCCCCAACTCTCTCTCTCTCTCTCTCTCACACACACACACACACACACACACACACACTAACACTTTCCTCCATCTCCCCCACTAGAGCCTCACACGCTGTGATCAGTCAGCAGTCCTTCCTGTTGCCAGGCGATCCAGCGGAAGAGGCGCTCATCATCGCTGCCATCTCTTTGGACAGCTGGGTAGCCCATTCCGTTCGTCTGGCCATGGGTCAGTTTTCACTTTCCATCCAAAAACACACGACCGCAATCACCCCCCACCCCCGCTCCACTGCACACACACACACACACGCCAAACCCAATCGAACACACACACACACACACTCAAAACCCCAACACACACACACAAACGCACACATACACAGATGCAGACCCAGTGTGTAATTGCTGGACTTTGTGAAACCCCTTTATATCAATAAACGTAACAAACAACATTGAAGGCAACAGATGTGCACGTAATAGAGCTAGCTAATAAGGTCATTGTGTCAGTCTACTTCAATGTGACACCCCTAATGTACGGTGTTCATTTTAGGACATCCTCAGACTCAGGTGTCAGACTCAGAAAAACATTGGTCATCTTCAGACAAAACTGCCTCAGCGTCAGAAAAACCAGACTCAGATGTCAGACTCGGAAAAACATCTGTCATCTTCAGACAAAACTGCCTCAGATTCAGAAAAACTTCTGTCATCTTCAGACAAAACTGCCTCAGCGTAAGAAAATCCTCTGTCATCTTCAGATAAAACTGCTTCAAACCAAACTGCCTCAGAAAAACATCTCTAAGGAATCAGGTCTCAGAAAAAATGCTGTCAGAAAAAGTGGAGTCAGGTCTGGTATTACATCATGGCATAGCACATTTGTCTTTATGGGGGTTTGGGAATAATGATGTGATGATAATGATGCAGGTTTCTTACAGGTAGGTAGTGTACAACTGGGAGACCTGACTCCACTTTTTCTGACAGCGTTTTTTCTGAGACCTGACTCCTTAGAGATGTTTTTCTGAGGCAGTTTGGTTTGAAGCAGCTTTATCTGAGGATGACAGAGGTTTTTCTTACGCTGAGGCAGTTTTGTCTGAAGATGACAGAAGTTTTTCTGAAGCTGAGGCAGTTTTGTCTGAAGATGACAGATGTTTTTCTGAGTCTGACACCTGAGTCTGGTTTTTCTGACGCTGAGGCAGTTTTATCTGAAGATGACAGAGGTTTTTCTGACGCTGATGCAGTTTTGTCTGAAGATGACCGATGTTTTTCTGAGTCTGAGGATGTCCTAAAATGAACACTGTACTAATGATTGCACACCACTGCATGCACACAAACAACATGACACTACTAACCTACACACACAGTATAGCATGCATTTTAAACTCTTTCAGTCAAGACATGGTGGGAAAATTCTCTGAGAGGGGATATGACGGCTTAATATGAACATTGATATTTACAGTGAGATTCTTGGGAAACGCTGAATTCCGTGATTGTCAGGACATTTCTCTGCATTCCTCCATAAACACTCATGGGGGGTGGGGGGGTTGTTTCCTTGTTTTGTCTGAAATGTCAACGTTAACCCCAATTTTCCTTCCTGCGCCTGAGGGACATCACGCTCCATTCGGAGGTGAGAATGTAAGGCAAGGCAAGGCAATTTATTTATATAGCGCATTTCATACCCCAGGTAGACATAATGTGCTTTACATAGCTCAGGCATTACCTCAAATAAAAGTAAGCAGGTATAAAACATATCACAAATATATCACAGTAGTAAAATAAGTAAAAGCAATAAAAGCAATAAAATAGTAAAAACAATAAAAATAAATTAAAAACAGGAAAAAGCCATAGAGAAGAGGGTGGTCTTCCGTTGGGTTTTAAAAGTGGCAATGTTGGAGCAGTCTTAATATGCTCAGGGAGTTTGTTCCATATCTGGACTGCATGGTGGCTAAAAGCAGCTTCACCCTGTTTGGTGCGAGTAGAAGGTATGCATAATACCTGGCTGTTCTGTGATCTAAGAGGTCTGTGGGGATGTAAAATTTAAACATGTCTGATATATATGTTGGCCCCATCCCATGCAGTGCTTTAAAAACCAGTAGCAGTACTTTAAAATCTATCCTAAAAGAAACTGGCAGACAATGCAGGGACTTAAGTATGGGGGTGATATGTTCTCTTCTGCTTGTCTTTGTTAGGACTCGTGCTGCAGCGTTTTGAACTAATTGAAGCTGTCTAATTGTCTTTTTTGGAAGTCCTGTGAAGAGCCTGTTGCAATAGTCCAGCCGGCTTGAGATAAAAGCATGGACAAGCTTTTCCAGGTCAGACTGGGACATAAGGTCTCTCAGCTTGGCAATGTTTTTCAGGTGATAAAATGATGTCTTGGTTACAGCTCTCATATGATAATCAAAGTTGAGGTCACTATCAATTATGACTTCAAGGTTTCTGACTTTAGTCTTAACTTCAAGCCCTTTTGCTCTAAAAAGTGTAGTCATTTTGTGTCTTTCATCCTTCCTCCCAAATAAAATTACTCCGGTCTTCTCTTTGTTCAATTGCAAATAGTTAGTGACATCCACCTATTTATTTGGTCAAGGCAGTCACATAGTGAGCCAAGGGGATCCGTATCAGTGGGTGACAGGGCTAAATTAAGTTGCGTGTCATCTGCGTAGCTGTGATACAAAACCTGAGTGTTTTTAATAATCTGACCCAGTGGGAGCATGTAGAGATTAAAAAGAAGTGGCCCCAGGATTGACCCTTGGGGGACACCTGACGTCAAGGGTGCTGGAGATGAGGTGTAATTGCCAAGGGCAACAAAGAAAGTTCTCCCCTGCAGATAGGATCCCCTCCCTCACAGAATGTATGTATCCTCTCGTCCTCCCAATGCCAGGCCAACTCTTCACGAGTTCCTTTGCCCCCCTCCCTCACAGATGCCCCCCACCCCTCCACCCCAACACACACGTCCAGAACTGACCGTATTTCACAATTATTGAAAAAAAAAAGGTACCATCAGGGCCCAGCTGCCAGTGCAGCCCAATTAGTTTGTCATCTGAGCCACAGCTTATTTGCTCAGTACAGTGTGGGGGAATCAGTCCACGTCATTAGTGTCTGACGAGACGAAAGATAAACTTCTCTCCCTGTGCATACAGTATACCACGCTCTCTCCGACATCTTTCAAGCCACGTGTAACACAGACAAGCCTAGTGTGCGTGTGAGTGTGTATGTGCGTGTTAGTGTGTGTGTACTAAAATTGGTGTGTGTCTGAGTGTACTGTATGTGTGTGTGTGTACAATAATTACTGTATGTATGCATGTGTATGTGCGTGTTTGTGTGTGTGTACATGCAAGAGTTTGTGTGTGTCTGTGTGTGTGTGTTTGTCTGTGAGGTAGAGAGCAGACCTCATGGATACACTCCCTAATCCTTCACAGGTGCCTCCCTTACACTACCTCTGTCCCTCCAAAGTGCTCCCAGATGGCCACACGCTGCAGTCTCTGCCCCCGGCCTATTACACAACACCAGGCACACTTTAAACACATCAGACAGGCTCAAGGACTACTATGCTATCTGTGTGGCTCTGGTGCGCTGGTACAACTGGACACGGCTTTGTGGATTCATAGATGCAGTAAACTGTACTGCACCAAACCATCTTAGCTGCATTTTTTTATGTAACAAAGGTTCATGGCTGAGACAGTTTCCTATTTACAGTCAGGATTTCAGTTTTATCACTGCTTTTTAGGGGATGCACCGAAGACAATCAGGACCAATTCACTGAATATGAGAAAAGTGTATTGGATAAGAATTATGGACTGCACGTGCAATTTCCCTTTATCGCAGATGGTACTCTATTATGGCTGAAAGCATATTGTTTGTGGTACACTATCTGTACTGTCTATTGTGAAGTATCTATTTCTGATAGGAGAGCAGTTGACCATATTGATTTTTTGAGCAGCTCGAACTTTGTATTCTCTGTATTAGCAGCTTGGTCAAAATAAAGATTAAATCACAAGATTGAGGCCCAGGAGACATGCTTCTGTTCTTTATGACAACACAGTTAGAGACAGGACTTGTGAGGACAGGCTCAGTCGAGTGTAGTATCGTTCCATGTCCTGTACATTATGGCAAGGCTGGTTCCTCAAAAGAGGAATACATTCATTTAATTTCATAAAGAGTTCTGGAACATCTGTAATTTTGAAATATGTAGGTCACAACATCCCAAGTTTCTTGTGACATGCAAAAAGAGCAGCTGGATGTGTTCAGATGCACCATTACTTAGACACCCTTTTTTAAACAGTTTATGTTTTTATGTCAATACCCCCCCCCCCCCCCCCCCGGACCCCCTGCTCTCAGGCATCAATGTGGAGCAGCGCTGCATGTTTTGGGCTGGGTTTTGTTTAGGGCTGGTCCAGCTCCAGCGAAGAGCTATTGAGTCGTTGTTTTCCCCAGGCCTTTGGCGGCCAGCTGGGGAAAGAGGGACCTCCTGCATGCTTGTTTTGATCAGCGCTGGCTGCGGTGGACAGGATGTCTTTGGACACCCGTCTGTGGCCTGTTGACGGCTGGAGTAAACAGCTGAAGCTTTTTGGTCTTTGTCTCTTTTCCCTCTTGGGTGGGGGGGGGGGGGGGGGTGATGCTCTGCTTCAACAGCACCGCCTGGATAAACAAGTGATTTAAACGGCAGGGAAGCATTCAGTCAGATGAGGCACCACTAATTTCATACTCCTACAGCAGCCAGTACCTCTTGCTAAAGCCCCTTGGTTTAAAGAAGGTATCTATTCTAATCAGGAATTGTGTATCGCTAATTAAAGCCTGACAGTATAACAGTGCAGTGGAGAGACACGATGGGGAATATCGTTCCCTGTCTTTTTCTTTTGTTACGCAAGTCAAACAAAAACGCCAGCAGAAACATTCATTGAGGTAATCATATACGTAAATAAAACGTCTCCCTTAGGATGTTTAATTGCATGTTTTTGCATTGTGGTTTACGCAAAGGCACTTCATGTCATGAATGATGGATTGGCTCAGAGTAACACAATGATCCAGAGTCGCTCACTGTTGTCCAGAATGAATGTTTGCAGGGCAGCTTGTTGTGAAACCGAGCCGGGTTTTGGTGCAGGGAGAGTAAAAACAAGCATAATCACATAAGACCAGAAAAATAAACTGTATGTAAACCCCATGGCATGGTTGGTCCATGCCAGCTTGCTCGATTTGACTGTAAATTAGCCCCAAACTGTATTTTGAACCAGCATTAAATGCCTGTGGAAAGTGAGACAAGGGATTGTAGACAAACTACAGAGCATAAACATCCGTGTGCTGGACCCTAGCCTGAACTGTATAGCATCCAGTCTCTGCTAAAGGCATTTCTACTGTATCTCGGTATATTTATGTCCCTGTGTGTGTATTTAAGTACCATAGGGAATGCAGAGAAAGTGATAGAGAAAAAGAGGAAAAGACAGACTGGGAGAAGAGGAATAAAGGAAAGAGGGAGAAAAATAGCAAGAGATACCGAAAGGGAGAGTGAGATGAAAGAGAGAGAGAGAAGCAGAGAATAAGAGAGTACAGAAAGAGTGACTGAGACAGAGATAAAGAGAGAGAGAAAGAGGCATGGAGAGACTGAGCAAGGTGGAGAGGAGAGAGCTGGAGTGCGGGGAAGAGTGATGGTGCATGTGGGCTTGTGGCATGTTTGCGGTCCACCAGCGACCACCGCCGTCCCTCGCCTCTCGGCCTCTGAAGAGGGCAGCTGCGAGCGGGAGGTTAACGGCCTGAGGAGGCATGGGGCTCGTTAAGGAGGAGACGCCAGGAGTGCTCACACACACACACACACACACATCCCCAGGGGGGACATACACACTGCACAGACAGCTGCTCTCCCCCTCCATATACCTCTGGCCCTTTCCCCCCAGACACACACTCTCTCTCTCCCTTGCTCTGTCCATCTTTTTGTCTCTTTCTATATCCCCTCCATTCGTTATCCTTCTCATTTGCTTCTCTTCATTCTCCTCGTCTCACCTTCATTCTTGTGTTCTCTCTCTCACACACCCTCGTTTTTACACTTTCTTCCCCCATTCTCTCTCTCTCACTCATTCACACTAGCTTTCTTTTTCTCTCTCACTCTCATTCTTACTTTCTCTCTCTCTCTTTCCCTCTATCACTCACTTGGCTTTCTTTCTCTGTCTCATCCTCATTTTTGTTCTGTGTTTGGCCTGTAGGGTAAGTGGGATTGGATTAATGGCGCAGCTAAAAGCCTTGGGCAGCTTGGGTAAGTGAAGTGGTGGCTGGCACCACTCTATTGCCTGGATGGCATTCACTCCCGGGCAGGAAGCAGCACAGGTAGCATTTATTCAGTCCATTAAACATAATTCTCTTTGGGGGTTGTGACTGTGTGTGTGTGGATGTGAGTTTAGCCTACTGTATATCTATGTTTTTATGTCTCTGTGTTATCGGTGTTAGCTCACCTTCTGTGTTAATGTGATTTGTGTAACCACACTATCTCGATGCCCAAGACAAATGTCCTTATGTTAGAGACATTAAAGGCTCATGTTATCTTATCTTATCTTGGTTGCTGGGCACGGATGGTAACAGTTTGTAAATTTGTCAGTGGTGCAGCCATTACCGAGGAGGATTCTTTTATATGTCATAGTACATATTTCAGTCTTTCTAAATTGCACGTGTTATGTACAGTCTAAAGTTGTTGTATTTGCACTGGTTTTGTTTAAAATGCAGCATCTACAAAATGTTGCATCCATCAGTAGAATAAATTGAATTCATTGAATATCTGAATCAGTGTACAAAATAATCCTTGTGAAATGCATTGTGTTTTAAGCTCCCAAAACCAGAAGTGATATTTCATTCTGTCCGCAACATAACTTTGTTGGCAAATGATGAAATGTCCCATGTGTAGAGCTCTCTCCTGTCTCAGCCTCTGGTTTTCCTCCTAAGCCTGAGGCCCAGCTGGCCCAGGGAACCCTCTCCAAACTCCCCCCTTTCCTGTCAATCACCCACCAGCTCCCAGACAGGCACATTACTGAGGTATCCGTTCCATCTGACCACAGCTTGCCTAGCACAGCCCAGTCTGCAGTAGCACTCAGACGATCAATACAGCCATTACGCCCAGGGGCCGACACACACACACACACACACATGCTGGTCATTTAGCAGGGGGAGAGTAATATTCAGTCAGACTGAACACACACCCGTATCCTTTGGGAATGGATTTCAGTGAATAAGAGTCCCAGCAGGCCTCTGTGTTCACGGGAAGACGTGAGTCAGGGAGAATAGACGCACATGGGCCCACTGTTCTGTGCAAAAAGATACGTGCAGCCGCAAAAGAGTGAAAGAGAGAGGGAGAGAGAGACTGGAGGATAGGGGGCTCTGGGGTCCCGTCACACTGGTGGAAAGACACTGGCAGGCCAGAAATGCCTATCTAATCGCTACACTCCTAGCGGTCATGAGTAACGTCTTAACACATGTCCTCACTGCCCACTCCATTACGCTCCCCCACTGCCCAGGGGGAAAGGTCAGATAACCTATGCCTATTGTTGGCCAGTGTTTCAATAAGAAATGCCATGTGATTTCTGGGAACCTGCACACTCCCTACCCGCAGTGGTGCTCGAAAGTGAAATGATCTATCCAGCATGGAATTAAATGTAAGAGCTTTGGCTGCAGACCAATAAAGGCTATTCCGAGACATCCTCGTGTGTTATCACGGAGGGTTTTGTTGGGATGGAATCAGACAGCTGAATGCTAACCCTCGGTAGAATTCTCTCCGTCACCCTGTCAAGAGCATGAGTGACTGCTGCTTGTTTTAACTGCAACGAACTCTCCTAATAAGGACCTGTGTTTGTGTGTGTGCGAGTGTGTGTGTATTTGCATCTGAGTGTATACATAGGTTTGTGTGTGTGTATTGGTGTCTGACTGTATGTGTACACGTGTTTGTGCGTGCGTCTAAGTGTGTGTATGTGTGTGGAGAGGAGAGGCTTGAGTGGGCAGGTTTTATAGGGCTCCCTCAAGGCTTTGATGTCCAGTAGGCCAGAGGGCACTCTATCCCGAGCCTGGGCCTTTTCCCAGCACGTCCTTGCTATTCCGCCACGGCCGCCTCTCTATCTGTGAACATTAACACGATCTCTCGTTACTGCGCACAGCAGTAAACCCAGCCGTTTCCCTCTTTGATGATAACAGCAAGCAGGGTTTAAAGCATTGCTTATAAAGACTCCAGAGAGGGCACTGTGTATGTGTGTCAGAGTGAGTATATATGTTTGTGTGCATGAGAGAGAGAGAGAGAGAGAGAGAGAGAGAGAGAGAGAGTTTGTCTACGTGCCAGGTACCAGTTGAAGGCATGGAAGTGTCGTATGATCTATGATCTGCACCTGTCCCTTCCTTCACAAGCTGAAGGCCGCTGATGCCAGAGATGGAGGTTTTCTCTCGTGAACACCACAGCCCCAGCGGCTCATCTGTCAGGCCAGAGACACAGAGTCTGTGCCAGGCAGACATGGGGGAGGCTGGAGGACCGCTCCGTTGCTCAGGCTGGACAGGGCTTACACTATGTGTTTATAATCCATACCTGTGGTGTGTGTATGTGTGAACATGTGTGTCTGTGTGTGTGTGTTTCTCTATTTGTGAATGTGTGTATCTGTGTTTCTCTTTCTATGTGTATGTTTGTATGTACTTTTCCCTCTTTTTCTGTGTGTGTGTGTGTGCGTGTATGTGCAACCCTGCTGGAAGTGTTGTGTGTGTGTGTGGTGTGTGTGTGTGTGTGTGTGTGTGTGTGCAAAAAGTCAGTTGGGGGCCCCCTTGAAATAGATCTGTTTTTCCACCCTTTTTCTCTGGCATGTTTGGATGAGGCCTGTCTCTGGATGAAATATGATATAACCAGTGTTGGTCTCCTGGCAACAAGCTGGTAAACACACACAACCCTCTCGCCTACGGGCCCATTAGCACCCGGGGAGTGCCTCCCCAGACCACAGCTTACACGGAACCGAATCTGGAGCTGTTTTATCGCGTCCACTCCTGGTCAAGCACACATGGGTTCCAGAGGGTCAGCTAGTAGGATGAATGAGAAAATGCATACCAAACCAGAGGTGCTGATTATGATAATATACTGTATTATAAACAATAATAATCTAATGAATAGTAACCACAAATTGTTCACTGACCAATGGTTGGAACCCTGATGAAAGCTGAACCCGGATGAGTCTGGCGAAATGTCGGCCAGTGAATAGTTTAAAAAGAAAAGAGTGTGTGGCTACTTTTCTTAAGCAATAAGCCCAGTGAGGCTGTAGGTTTAAGTGATGTTAAAACAGCTTAGGGGGGTTTCCCTCTTAGCAGGTCTGAAATCACTGAAACCAATGGCCTAGCGGGGCTCCCGGGCGCATTCATTTTCCAAAAGGGTTACTACATATACCTGGCAAGGTTTTGTGCAAAACAAGAAATATCATTCATTAATAAAAAAATATTTCCTACAAATATATAGAAATGTTTTTCCACCCTTTTTCTCTGGCATGGGGGCCCCCAACTGACTTTTTGCACACACACACACACACACACACACACACAACACTCCCAGTTAATAAAAAATGATTTCCTACAAATATATAGAAATGTTTTTGAGCTCCTAGGGGATGACACCAGGATGAGAGAACCAGAAGCCTCCAGCCGCCATCTTTGGCATTGTTCCAAAAGTAATTTAATTCAGATAACATCTGTATAAACCCAATTCCATGTCATACTAGATCTCTTCTTGCAAATGAACAAGCTGGACAACTATATGAAATCTGATGTAGCTTATTTTTTTAGAAGCTTTCTTTTGGGGTCCAAAAACTACTCCGATGTCATGCTAGACATTAAAGTTTAGCTCCTCCTTTAGCATTTTTTGAGAGTGAGTCTTCTTTCTGACCATGTTGAGCTGGTCATATCGCACAGGTTGATGATGTTGCTGTGGTAAACCCCCTCTCTGTGATGGAACAGCTTGAGTTTCTGGGGTTCTGGTGTTTCAGATTAGAATCATGCATTCCTCTGGAGTGGAGTAAGTCGGAAAAGGGAAGATAAACTAGTCTTATGTGAATCATCCTATACGCACCCTGGAGAGTAAGCGAGAGGAATGTGAGATGCTTGCTAGTGTTTGTGTGTGTGTGGGGGGGTGAGTGTGCTGGTGTGTGTCTGTGTGTCTATATGTAGGTGTGTATGTGGGTGTGTGTATGTGTGTGTGTCAGTGTTGTGAAATGGCTGGAATGGAAGACTGGAGTTACTAGGTCAGATCCAACTGACGCAGATCCACCGATGAAGAGCATTCCAGAAAACATAACAACACTGGGCATTCCTGACTGATCACACATACTGCAACCACGAGCAACTAGCCGGATATGGGGTCCAGTGTTGCAGCCGGCCTGTCAACACGAACAATCTCTACCTCAAAGATTCGTAATCACTACGTAATGTACCGAATTCATCTATAACTGACGAAAAGGCCACACTGCTACCCACATAGTACACAACCAGGCATACCAGGCACACATTGGCAATGTCAGAAACTCTATTTTCCTTATTATAAGTCAGTGTGGCATCTCAATGAGTTGGAAGGTTTGAAGGTTATTTTAAAGAGAAACTATGCAGTATTGGCAATTTCTTCGCCGTTTTCTCGTTTTTTGCTTCTTTTTCGCTGGCTCTGTCATCACGATTGTCTGAGAAACTCCATCGCTACCTCGTTCTAGCCGGTGCCTGGCGTGTATGTGCATTTAAATGAAGTAAAGCAATTTGTTACACATTATACTTCCTGACACTGAGGCCCGCCGGCCCACAGTTGCAAGGGTGTTTTTTCCGCTCACAGGCGCTAGGGGGAAGCGAGACAGCCACCATTCAAGCCGAAGTCATATAATCATTCCAATGAATCCGAAGCTGTTAAGTTAAGGTAAATTAACCTAAAAAACCTGCATATTAAGCTAAAAAAACCTGAATAGTTCGCCTTTAAGGTAAAATATCTACATGGTGTGTGTTACTATAGTTTTCAGTTGCAAATTCATTACCACTGGTGTTAACCCACTTATTTTAGTGTCCTATAGTGACCTACATTTGTCATACAAAAGGTCATCAAAGCTCTTCTGACTGGAAGCATTAAGGGTCCAGGCCTTCGGTCATCTCCAGTGATTGAGGTCTCTCTTTTCTCTTTGCTGATTCTAAGGCCCCAATTTCCTGCCTGTAGATCCACTGACCCTGAGACAATTGGGCTTAAGGGCATTAATGAGAAGTTCACAAAGTTCACTTCAGTCCAGCCTTGCGCTAGAGTGTGACAGCCTGTTTGTTGATTCATACAGACTTAAAAAAAAAAAGTTGTGAGCCGGTATGAACCCCTGTGCTGTTGGTCATCCAGTTTCCCAGAAAGCTCTCTGTCTGTGGGGACTGTGGAAGGACCTCCAGGCATTACGAGGATTGCTGTATCTTGATGAGGTGAGATGTTGATTGCATGCTGTTTCATTCCTCTTGGGTACTGTAACGCTCCCTGAGCGTGAGTTCTTTGACTCTGTGTGTGTGTGTGTGTGTGTGTGTGAGTGTGTGTGTTATGCGGCCCCATTAGAAGTCAAGGTTGTTGATGATTGCTGATTAAAGCTCTTTCAGGGCATAAGGCCCAATGGCAGGCCAGGACCTGTTACGATTGCCATTCACAGCTTTCAACCCCCTACCACCCCACTCCGACCCCACCCCACTTACCTCTCCTCTCCAGTCTGGCAAGCTTGCAATATCAATCCAGTCCCTCATTAGCTTTCTTCACTGTTCGCATTTGGGCTCTTTTCTGCATGACGTTTCATCTGCGAAAGGAGCGAGAAATCACATCTGTCCTCTAAAACAAAGTTCCGGAGTTCCGATGGATTTTTAAAGAGAGACCGAGAGAGAGAGAGAGAGAAGCAAAACGAGCGTCTGCAATCACAACACCCCCATCAGTTTGACTAAACTCCCCCTGTGCCAGGCAATCTCTCTTCATCAGAAGTCAAAACTACCCACCTCCATGTTTATCCTTCCCAAGCCAAAGGGCTCCGACATCAGACAGTTTACACGCCCGATGGCCTTTCATCCCCAACTTTGATCTGGCACTGAGTTTTCAGCTGGGAAGGTAGCGTTTACAGATAGCAAAGAAGAGGGGGATTTTTTCCTTCTGCTCTCTTTAAACCATAGGAGAGGATATCTGTTTATGGAGATTTAATAAGCTTCAGCCTCCCTCTTGCTTCTGGAGCCAGTGTCTTTACCTTAAACAGGAACCATATGGAGGTGGAGGAATTCTAATGTGCAGTACATCCAAAATACAAAACAGGGGAAAGGGGGAGCCTCCTATATTTTGGCAAGTGTCCATAACCCCGTGGGGCAAATGCTCTCTGCTGATTTTATTTATGAAGAGGTTGAAATGAGCTGAAGTACGTGCTGAAGGGGGTATGGGGCTCTGATATGGGGCTCTGATCGGGGAGGTGGTAAGTGGTATCGTGCCATGTGTGAGCTTATCGTTGCCTGGTTCCCGCTCTTGGGGATCAGGTTCACGTGGTTCTAAAGTCCACATGTTATTTATTACATCACCCCATTTCGAATTTCATATCGCGTTAAAAGGGGTCTGTAACACAGCGGTCTGACACTTTTATTCACGCGTCGGATTTAGCGACGGGGGCTATCGATGAGACGCTCATGTGGGATCTGCTGTTAGACCATAGAGCGGGGAGTTATGAAGTCGGTAACATGCTGAGCCTTTCCCACATGTCTTTCAACTGATGTCAAATACCAGATATAACATCACAAGGAGAGTTCTTTCAGTTCTTACAACCTAACATGGTGCTAGCTGGTCTTTACATACAGTAGCACCAACCAAAGTGGGAAGAACAGATAAGAACATTGAGTTTGTGCCAGATCTTTGTGTACAATGTTTAAACTTTAACGAGTTCAGTAAATAGGATTCAAACATAGTAATCCCCCTTTTAGTCAGTTTTCAATGTACATGGGTACCCCTTTTACCGCTAAGAGGATACCCGCACGAAAAGGGTTATATTCCTGGTTGGAACAACAAAGCTACACAACGAAATGCCAAACATTCTGGGTTCGCATCAGTAGCCTACTGACAGAGATGTAGTTCTGTCTATTATTCACCTATCATCATAAAATAAGTTTGAAACCATTATTTTAAGGCACAACAACAATATATCGCTTAATTATTTGTGAGATAGCCTACTGAAGACATGGGACAAACTTGTTTTTGGTGAGGCAGCTGAACACTTTCCCTTTACCTCACCATTCTACTGTTCCCCCTCTTCTCTCCCCTGGAAAAGTCTGTCCAAATTGCATCCATATGGCCTCTTTCAAGAAAATGCCAAACAACCTTTTTCAGTGCCTCAGCCAGACATTTTGTTAACTGTAAAACTGCCTGCTTTTCTCCACATGTTCCCTCATCCCCAGTGTCTTAACTGCAACCCATCACAGCACTGCTATATAACGCCGTCCGACAAGCAACGACATTGGGAGCAGTTAGTCAGTAGGATGTTTGAGCTGCGAAGAGAAACGCCCAACAATTCATCCACAATTTACAACTCTTTGGAGCCAAACAGAGTTGTCCATGCGAACGGGTGTGAAGCACTTTCACACAATACTAAGTGTTTTTTTTTGTATATTTATATTTGTGTAAATTTTTGAAAGACGTCAGTGAGAACAATGACACAGAAAATAAGCTCAATGAGCACCACCTGGATTGTGAAGGAAGTTATGTCAGTTGTTCCTGTACAGGGGGGAAGAGAATAAAAAAGCAATTTACTCAGGGAAATCATTTTCCAGTTTCGGCTGATTTGTTTGCTCCAATCAAAGGGATTTCAGTTCCCATAAAAACAAAGGGGAGGTGGAACTGGTGGTGGTGGAGGTGGTGTGGCGAGTCTTTGCCTAATCACCATCACCCTCCAGCTGCCTTATTAAATCATCATGCCCTTGCCCTCCCGCACATGGTGTTGGAGGGGGCAGTTAGATCTGCATTACACCCTGGGGGTGAATGAGCGCTATAGTGTGTGCTTGGTGGGTTGTTTGGGCCTGAACTTTGTTCTTAAAGCCCTGAGTTTGCTTATTTGCCCCCTCAAACTTCCTACCCCGATACCCCCCATCCCCCCACACACACACTCTTACACTCCGATACACCCACATCAACCTCCTCCTGGCCTCCTTACCCCATTTCTGCTCAAACACCCATGTCAGAGAGTTCTATTGCTCCCTTCTCTCAAATTCTGTTTTTCTCTCTCTTTCTCTCATCTCTGCCCTTCGCTCAGTGGGAGCTTCAGAGTCTAAGCTGCAAGCATGTTCCTAATTCCCCTGTTTCCCATCCTCTTTCCTCTGATTTTTTTCTTGCCCTGCCCTGTGGTGATCATAAAAGTTTGTTTCATACTGACAGCATGAAACAGACAGCATAGAAATAATATTCAATAATAATAATCAAAACTCTGATTTCCAACGTTCTTAGAGTGTCCAGAGGGTCTGCAGGGCTGAGGGTTGATGCAGTGAAACGGCAAGAATACAGAACCTACATCTGCTGTGCAAATGGATTTGTTTTGTTTACAGCTCCCACTCTAATTGCAGCATCACACAACAAGCGATGAGTGTTTATGAACTTTCCCCATGCTAATAGGTTCCAAAGGCATGCGGTTGAAGGAAGTTCCCCGGAGATGACAAACAACAAACAAGCCCAACTAGGGGTGCAGATCAGCCCCCTGGCCTTCTGGGGCTCCCTACATACACGATCTTGTTTGTGGGTCCTTCTCTGCCGTTTTCAAGCCACCTTACTTCCTCTCAGACCAGTATTAATACAGAGCCATATCATAACACAGCAGATGCTGGTTCAGGGCATTTTAAAAATTAGATTAAAAAAAAACATGCAAGTCAAGCTTTGTCATAATTAATAATTGTGAACATGTTCATGAATGTGTTTCTGCTCTAGTTCAATTAGATATGGTGTGAAGACCAGAGAAGCAAAGCTAGTGATTCTGTATGGGGTAATGATAGCTGACTTGGCCCTTGTAGCCCTAATGTCGTAGGTATGCTATAATTAGACTGCACCAAAACAGCCTGGTTAAAATATAATGTACATTGTTTTGGACAAAAGCATCTGCTAACACATTTAGATATAAACCAAAACATAAACAAACACGACTTCCTGCTTAATCGCTTACTGCATCTTTAAAGGAACACGCCACCCAATGTCAGTAGTAATATATGTTCTTACCTTAACTTTCACGAGTTGAGTCATACCTCTCCTGTGTCGGTACGTGCACTCAAACGTTCTGGTGCGCGGCGCGAATGTGTTAGCATGTTGCTATGCTAGCGGGCTCAGACGTAGCCATAGAGGGAGGAAGATAGCAGTAATCAAAAACATCCACGTTTTTCTTACTTAAATACAGTTGCACGAGTAGTTGATAAAAATGTATAAGGTCACACAACATGAAAGTGACGATTTTCCAAGCGAATAAACAGAAGAACAGAAGCGTAGTAATATTAATTAACACCTAATTCTTACCGTGAACATTGATGGTTATGGGGTCCCGACCCAGAGGTGACGGGGAAGCATCACGGCGGGGGTGTTTGCCTGTACATTAATCCTAAGTGGTGCAATGGTGCCACTGTGCGTGAACAAATTTGCTTACCGGACATCGAGCTGCTGTCGGTGTCTGTTAGACCATTCTATCTGCCTAGGGAACTCCTCCAAATATTTCTGACAGTAGTGTACATTCACCCCAGAGCGGACACCAAAACCGCTTCTGACGTCATCTTCTCAGTAGCTCAGAGACTACAATCTATCTCTCCCGATGCCCCATGCTTCTTCCTTGGTGATTTTAATGTCAACTGTAAAAAATCGCTGAGCAGTTTCACCCAGTACGTCACCTGCCCCACTCGGGGGAACAGAACATTGCATCTCTGCTATGGCTCTATTAAGGGAGCCTATAAGTCTGTTGCAGGTCCCCCTATAGGATTTTCTGATCATAACGTGGTGCATCTCCTCCCCACGTACAGACCTGTGCTGCACAGAGACAAGGTGCAGTCACATGTGGTCCAGGTGTGGAACCAGGAGAGCACTTTGGCCCTACAGGGCTGTTTTGACTATACCGACTGGTCCGTCTTTCAAGATTCATCTAGCAGCATTGATGAACTGACAGATGCTGTATGCAGTTACATCTCTTTCTGCGTGGACAGTGTGATCCCAACTAAGACAGTTGTTTCCTATCCCAACAATAAGCCTTGGATATCTAAAAAACTGAAAAATCTACTAAGGGAAAAGAGGTCTATTTTTAATAGTGGTGACAAGAGTGCATCTGCTGAAATTAGGAAGGTTGTGCGAGCTGAAATTGCTAAGGCTAAACTTCAGTACAAATGTAGAATTGAGTCCAAATTCAATGAGTCTGATCTCAGGTCTGTGTGGAATGGCATGAAACTAATGACAGGCCTACATAAAGGCAACAACACTGTGTCCTTGAATGGGTTTAATTCTGATGAGCAGCTAGCAAATTAATTAAACCGTTTTTATATGAGATTCTCTAACAGTGACTTTTGTGCGAGAAGCAGTCACATGAGTGACAATTTGGTCAGTGACTCTTTTGCTTTTGATATTGATGTCTCCAAGGTCAAATCATTATTTAAACAAACCAAGGTTAGGAAAAGTCCTGTCCCTGATAACATCAGTGGTCGAGTTCTCAAGTCTTGTGCTGGTCAGTTAAGTGAGATCTTCAAAGTGATTTTCACTCAATCTCTCCAAACTCAAACAGTGCCAAAGATTTGGAAACACTCTACAATCATTCCTGTGGCTAAGTATAAGAACCCCAAGGTCTTAAATGACTTTCGACCTGTAGCACTCACCTCATTGGTGATGGAGACCTTTGAGAAGTTGGTGAAGCAGGAGTTACTGAGACAGGTGGAGGAACAGCTATATCCCCTCCAGTTTGCATATAGGGCTAGCAGAGGTGTTGAGGATGCAATACTTAATTGTTAAATTCCCTTTATCAACATCTGGTTACCTCAAAAACTCATGCTAGGCTCCTTTTTATCGACTTCTCTTCAGCGTTTAATACCATCCAGCCCTACCTGTTGGCTGAGAAACTTCAGGCTCTTTTTAACTTGAGCCCTAACTTAATTGTCTGGATACTGGACTTTCTGTCAAATACTGTAGGTCGCAGTGTGTTAGGGTTAATGGTGCCTTATCCTCAAAGGCCCTTTCTTCCACAGGCTCTCCACAGGGTTGTGTTCTTTCACCATTGCTTTTTATTTTATACACAAATGACTGTAGGAGTAAGTATGAGAATAGGCACTGCATGAAATTTGCAGATGACACTGTTATAGTGAGCCTTCTGAACAAGGATAAGGTAGGGCATGGTCCTGTAGTTGATGATTTCATTGCTTGGTGTGAAAACTTTTATCTGTCTATCAATGTTTCCAAGACAAAGGATATGATTATTGATTTCCGTAGAACACAGCACAATGTTTCTCAAACTGTCATTCAGAACATGAATGTTGAGATGGTAGATGAATATAAATTTTTAGGAACCATCATTGACAGCAAACTATCTTTTGAGAGCAACACAGATGCTGCATGTAAAAAGGCCCAACAGAGACTTTTTTTTGCGGAAAATGAAATCATTTAGTGTGTGCAGGACTCTGATGACTTTGTTTTACCGGTGTTTTATTGAATCAGTCTTGACTTTTTGTATTGTGGTGTGGTACAGTGGTCTTTCAATGACCAGCAAGCGTACAGTAAGCTATCAAAGCTGGTTAATGTGGCGTCTAAGGTGGCTGGGGTACAGCTACAGCTCCAGCATGTATATGATAATAGGGTCAGGGGTAAGGCTGACCACATGTATATGATAATAGGGTCAGGGGTAAGGCTCCAACATCTATATGATAATAGGGTCAGGGGTAAGGCTGACCACATGTTAAACTGCCCTGATCACCCACTTTTTGGGGAGTTTAATCTGCTTCCCTCAGGTTGCCATTTTAGGTTTCCTCTATTAAGAACTGTGCTGTGCTGTGCTGTCAATGTTGTTGGCATCTGCCGGTGCTTTTACTGTGTATGTGTTTTAGACACCCTGCTGCACACTAAATTTCCTTTTCTAAGGATAAATAAAGTGAAACTTAAACTTGAACTTGAACTAATTGTAGATCCTATCCACCGTTTGCAGTGAAGCGGAATTCTATGAAACATGAAATCACTATAATACTTCTGCTTGTTATCACAACCCTTCACAATGCATGTTATAACCATGATTGTTCACAATCTACTTTACCACTACCTGCTACTTTGCTAAGTCAGCTCAAACTAACGGCAGCAGGGCAGGTTGTCTCTATTTACGGAGGCTGAGGGGTCGGCTGGGGACTCTGTGGTGGATAGGATCTACAATTAGGTGTTAATTAATATTACTACGCTAGGTCGAAGTACTCCCAAGTGCTATTGCGCCACACATTGTGGTTCTCCTGTTTATTCACTTGGAAAATCGCCACGTTTCATGTTTTTTACACATTTTTATCAACTACTCATGCAACTGTATTTAAGTAGGGAAAACGTGGATGTTTTTGATTACGGCTATCTTCCTCTCTCTATGGCTACAAATGAGCCCGCTAGCATAGCAATATGCTAACACATTCGCGCCGCGCGCCAGAGCACTTGAGTGCGCATGAAAACATGAAAGTTGCAACTATGAAAGTTAGCATCTCACCGAATCAGAGTATAGGCCTATCTGACAGCTTCACAGTAATTTCCCAGGCTACAGGTGATTGTTTCCACTGCAATATGCGGGACATGACGTCAAACTGACATTAAAATGACAAGAAAAAATAGCTAATTTTTACAGCCCTGTCTGTCAAAATGACGGACAATGAAAAAGTCTAACATAACCTCTGTTTCAAACTATGGCTGAAAATGATTACCAAAGTGTGGTCAGTGACCCTCATCGGAATAAAATGTTTGTTTGGTCATGTTTGGTGGCCTTGAGGAAGGGGTTGGGTCCTGAGATGCTGCCAATAGCTTGGGCCAGCCCTGCAATCGGATGTTTTCAACAGCATTTCCTTTAGTCCAGATTTGCTATCAATCATGTTATTTTATTATTATTTTTGTTCTCCTAAAAGTCCAATCCAGCTCATTCATCACTGTTTCCTTTCCGTCACTGACTCCTTTCCCAATGTATTGTGTCTCGCACACTAACGCATCTTTGCATCTCCTCTGAGGATTTCTCCTTCTGCGGTATCTCGGAGACGCACAGCCGGCGAGCGACAGGCCCTGAACCACAGCAGATGTGAAAGAAACTCATGGCGATCGTCATCGGCTGCTGCTGCGTCTTTCGCAACTCCTGCTCTGTATGTCCCTGACCTGATTTCATACGGAAAATCAAAACCAGATCGCTTCAGATCACCTGGAAATTATTCACCGACTGACTTTCACTGGAGCAGGAATAACTCTGTGATTACTCGATTTACGTGCCCTTTATGTGCTGTTGCGCAAGTTGTGGATTTTCAGATACTGGCTCAAATGAATGACTTCCCGACACATGAAGTGAAACCATTGGGATTCTGGCCTTGATGTCTCTCATGAATGGGCAAGTCTGCAACCTAAATACAGGCCATGTGTTTTTTTGGTATGCTCCATTGCCGTTACTTTTGGCTGGTTCGTTTTCTAAAGAATAGGCAACTAGAAATGGTTCTTGAAAAAAAGTCTCCTTCTGTAAACTTCACAGATCATGTGCCAAGCATCTGCTTCACCCAAAGCGTGTCTTATTAAAGGTATCACTTTGTTTAAAGGAAGGTAAGACACACACACACACACACACACACAAACAAACAGAAACACACGTGCACACATACTCAAATATAAAAAAATATGCAAACTATGTGGATGTCACGATTGTGACTGGCGAATAGTCTCCACCTGTGTAATCCCAGCTCGCATGCTCTCATTGCATCAGTGATGTGTCCCGGCGCACCATAGCAAGTAGCACATCTGTGACTCAGCCCATCCCAACAGCTGTGACGGATGCACAAAAACTCTCACAAAAACACCAAACTCACTTATCTACCCTCCCCGATGTCCAACAGAGAGATAAGAGATGTTGTGGCACATACAAGCTAGTCTTGGTCTTCAGTGAGACACTAATGTCTTTAAGACGGGCCAAAGTGAATTTGTGACTGTCGTCTCCTGTGTATGTGTGTGTATGTGTGAGTGTCTGTTTTGGATACGCTCCTCGTCCAGCATTTAACGGCCTGGACCGCTCGCCTCCCTGACATGCTCTGCGGGACCAAGCCTGCTACGGAGATTGGCCTCATAAAAGCAGCAGAGACTCAGGCTGATGGACGGCCTCTGCTCTGTCCCCTGGAGCTGGCCTGCTGGGACTGGCCAGTGGCTCAGCTGATATGTTTACCGAGCACTGGGAGTTGGCCTCTCACTTGGTACATGGCACCAGTTGGACCAGACATCAGGGCCACAGGATGGGCTACTCATACAACACAAGCAAACACACAGATATACACACGGACACACACCAATGTAAACATAAACACACACACACATACACGCACACACACACACACAGTGTCACTAAAAGCAGAAACATAAACCAGATGTGTAGTGCTATTCTCTCTCCCAATCTAAACCACCCCAGCTAATTCAATTCAATTAATTCAAAACCACCCCAGCTAATTCAGCCTCAGCAGTCTGGAGATGCCACAGATATCACTTCACAGTCAGACATCATTTCACAGCCCATTGCTCAGTCTCTTCTTTTCTATGGTGATCCTCCCACTTTCTCGAAATGGAACCTTTGACTCTGGCAATCTGAGATATGAACATAGGATGAAAGATGTGATGTAAGTTGCAGGTAAATCACACGCTGAACCCACTGCAAAGTGTCAACTAAGACACTTCACAAGGACTGTAGTTGACATGTTTCAGCTATTGGCAATAAAAACGTAACCTCTAAACTTCAGCCACCAGAGAAGGGAACATATTTACCAAATTCATCTGAATATTACATGAGAGTAGAACAGAGATAGAGAACAGAGTAGAGAATATTTCACAGATCAACACTTCGCATTAAAAGTGCCCTACCAACCCATTAATCAAATGCTGTAATAGTATTAATTTCAGCACTTAACATCACACATGCACACACACGTTTTCCCTCTCACACACATGCATACACTATCCCCATACACTATGCCCATTATTACTCAAACACATTCCTCTCACTATGAGCCATCATGTCTCACCTCCGTCTTTCAAAGTGTGTGTGTTTTTTCACTATGTCTCATTCCTTTTTGTTTGAGTCAGTGCCGTAAATGTTTCTAATCACAAACTCCCGTGGCTCATTTGTCTCTCTGGGATGCGTGTGACCTAACAATCCTGCGCACGTAAGAGAGGGCCGATCCAGAGGGAGGACCAGAGCCTCCCCCCTCTTCTGATGACAAAAGAAAAATCGCTTTTGAAAATGTTTCCCCAGCTCCGGCCAGAGAACATTAGTTATTAGTGTAGATAGGGCATGTTTTCTCTTTCTCTCTCTTACTCTCTATCTCTCTTTCTCTCTCTTGCGCTCTCTCTCTTTTTCTCTCTCTTCCTGGAACTGGGCCAGTTTGGCATCGGTAACCGTAGCGATTAAAGCCCCAGTGATGTAATCCTCGGGGAGCCTCCCCGTTGGCCGGTGGTAAATCACCGATCCACACGGTGCTGTCTTGGCCTGGGATTGCGGTTGCGGTGGAACTGTGTGTGTTGAGGGCTTTTTGGGGGGGCGGTTGGTGTGTGTGTGTGTGTGTGTGTGTGTGTGTGTATGTGTGGGGCTGGTTAGGGCCAGCCCCACACAGGCCGATCTCACTTCTGCAGGCCTGAGAGAGAAAGAGAGAGAGGAGCATTGCGACCGGGGGGGGGGGGGGGGGGATGAGGCGGGCGTGCATAAACAAACCTGCATCTGTTTCTGGAATATTCCACATTAGAGGACACGATTGAGAGAGCATCTGTTAAACGCTTTCCCAAGAAAAAAAAAAGTTTTAACAAAATAAAAAGACAATGCAAGAGGGGAAAAAGTGAGGCAATCTTGAGCCAAAAACAGACAGCTGAATGGCCTGAATGGACACAGAGGTAATAATCATGAAGGAAGAATGGGCTTAGGGGGTCAGGTCATGTACCTCTCAATGGATTTTCAGAAGGGAATGTGAGCCAAACATCAACATATCTGTTAGCCTTATAACTCTAGATACGTCTTTAGGCCTACAGTACTGTACATCCACGTCAACCACATGCTCTAGATATGTCATGGCAGACACCAACATACAAGAGACAGTAGACCCTGTTTAGCTTACAATGACTTTACAATCCCAGAAAGACTGGCTGTGACACATGATCGAGTGGATAGTAATTCACAGTCGTTGTGTTTTAAAGGCAATGAAATGGGATGTAGTGCACGTGACACAGGCGGTGTGGAATGTATGGCGTGTGCAGTCTGCATGTATGGCCCCCTCATTCACAGTGCAGCAGCGTGTCTACCTGGTGGTAATACCGATGGACCCATCACTCAGCATGGATCGCCACCTGGGCCCGTTACCCTCTGACAAACAGCCCTAGTCTGTGCGTGTGTGTATATGTGTGCATATGTATGTGTGTGTGTGTGTGTATGTTTGTGTGTGTATGTGTGTGTGAGTGTGTGTGTGTGTATATATACAGTATATATACAGTATATAAGTGTGTGTGTGTGTATGTGTCCTGTGTCTCATTGGACTCTCAAACCTGTTGAGTTAGAAAGCACCCATTCAAGCAACCCTTGAACTCCAGTGGGCCTGAGTGTCCTGGAACTGCAGTAGTATGAACTAACCAGCGTTCACTCTGGGTCTGCAGTAGTATGAACTAACCAGCTTTCACTCTGGGTGTGCAGTAGTATGAACTAACCAGTGTTCACTCTGGGTCTGCAGTCCCTTGCCTTTGCTGGGCAGAGCTGCTGTGGAATTACTTGGCTTACACTGATTTGGGAGAGCGTTCTTCAGTGTAATGATCCAACAAATCTGCTAAAGGAGTTTGTTGGGTTGAGAGAATTATACAGTATAAACCCCAAAACTAGTGACTACTTGATATGTGTGTGTGTGTGTGTGTGTGTGTGAGTGAGTGTGTGTGAGAGAAAGAAAGAGACAGAGAGAGAGAGAGTCTGTGGATGAATAAGTGACTGTATGTGTTGTGTGTGTTTGTTTATATGTGTGAGCATGTGTGTGTGCATGTGAGTGTGGTTGTGCATGTGTGTGTGTGTATGTGTGGTTGTGCGTATGCAATGCTTGTATGTGTGTGTGTGTGTGTGTGTGTGTGGGCCAGGCCGTGTCATGGTCATTACATTAAAATGCCATTAAAATGCCTGCCATGCAGTGTGAGTCAGCGGTGCAGAGGGCAAACTTAGCACCCTGGCATGGTTGTGCCCGCCATAGACATCTGCAGTGACCTATGTTAGCCCGTCAGTCATCTCACGATGAGAGAAAAGAGCTGTCTCACACCGTGACCACTTATTGACCTATGAAGCGCACGCGCACACACACACACACGTACACGCACACAAACTCACACACACATGCACACACACACACACATGCACATACAGTTTCTTACATGTACATTGATGGACAGTTTTATGGAGACACGATGTCCTTGAGCCTGAGTCTGGAAATTGCGGCAGACAAACCAGGACAATGATGAAGTGGAGAAAGCGAGATGGTGAGATTTGTCAACGTTTGGACTCTGTCAGGACACCTGTGATGAAAAAGTGAAAAAAAAGATTTATATCATGCTCCAGGGTCCCTCTCTCTTTCTCCAATTTTCCCCACAATTTGTGTGTGTATGTGTGTGTGTGCGTGTGTGTGTATGTGTGTGTGTGTGTGTGCATATTTCTCTGAATGTGATTTGTGTGTCTGGATCATTGTGTATCTCTCATCATACACAATATATATTCTTTTGTTAAACTTGTAGTCTGGGAACAAACACTCGCACAGACGTGCTGGCAGAATTATGGACCTGTTGCATATATCACTGGCATCAGCATTCTTTTCCAGTGGATATACTTGCCTAGTATTTGTCTTAAAGTCATCATCATGTCTGGGAAACATAAGTGTTCTGTAATCACACATACAGTCACACATACACACACACACACACACACACACACACACACACACACACACACACACAGACTAGACACTAGACACACTCTGTCTAGTGTCTTTCTTAATATCATTTTCAAGTCTGGGAAACATATGCCATATACTCACACTGTACAAACACAGAGAGAGATAGAAGAGAGGAGAGAGAGAGGTGTGTGGGGGGGAGCTTGTCAGTGAAATGATTTCCACAAAAGACGTGAATACGAAGACAGAATCTCACTGTTGACGTGCCCAGACGTCTGGCAGTGATCATGTGAACAGGCTCAGCGAGGAGGTCTCGGTCCGGCCTTGTGAGGTGAAGTGATGGGGAGGAGAGTCATGGGAGACATCGCTGACTTCATGCAACTGGAGTGGCCGGAGCCAAGATGGCCGCCCAGAGAGAGCACAGCTGGAGCGGCCCCGTGACAACAGCATTCCTCAGAGCGGACTCATTTGCCCCTTAGCCTTTCGCAGAATTGGTCAGCAATATTCTGCTGGTCATGAAGAAACCGATCGAGGAATTATAGGGAACTTTGTCCAAAACCATAAATATGCAGCTACACACACCCAACCCATGTTGTCGTAATGAAAATATAGTCAGCATTTCCCAAGCATATTTATGTTATCACATCGAGCAAATAAATTGGTTTTGATCGTAAATGTCTAAAACCCCTCAAATTTTAACCTGATTGCACAGCTGCTTGGAAGTATGTAAAAATACATGTTTTGTCTTCTCCTGACGCAACCCTTCTTCCAAAACTAATATTTCTGCATTTGTATCCTAATATTTGAATGTCATCACCTCCCAGATTCCTTAATGACTGCGCTGGACTTTGCCCAGCTTCATGTTGTACTGGCTTTGACTCTGGAGCACATGAAGGCCCCTCTCTACAGCATCTGGAGTTCTGCTTGGAGTGAAGGTTAGGACTGGGAGGGGGGTGAGGGGTATGTGTGTGTGTGGGGGGGTAGTTCAGCTTTGGTGTGGCTGCCAGGGTGGTAGACCCCCCACCCCAGCGATCCCCTCTCAACCCCCCCCCCCCCCCACACACACACACACTTACACTTCTACACTCAAACACAAGTTCAGAATGATGGCTTTACCATGTATCCTCCCTCTGAGTCCCCCCCCCCCACATCTCTCTCTCTCTCTATCACTCTCTCTCTCTCTCTCTCTCTCTCTCCTGTAATATACTCTGTTTGTTTCTCAGGGTGGCTCCGACGTGGAACACCATCCATTTTCCAGAGCTTGGTGCGGATGATGGAAACACACACAAACAGACCGAGACTAGCATTAGGCCCAGATATTACTTATGGGTGTGATGAGGGGGGGAGTGAGATATTTATGTATATACGCACACATGCAATAACACACTCACACATACACACACATGCACACACGCACAAAAACACACACATGAACACACACACACAAACACACAGACACAGAAAGTGAGAGAAAGAAAGAGGCAGAGAGCCCACACACACACACATCCTTACTCTTCTTCCATGTGTGTACTGCATGCTGTGTTAATAGTTACAGTTCTTGCTAAGCTCAGGGGAATGATGAAGAGACCAGTGCAAAGTATGCATACACGCCCAAACACACACACACACATAGATATATTGTACACACAGACACAAACAAGCATACACAACCACACACAGTGTGGGAGAAATGACTACATCAGAAGCAAACACACACACACACACACACACACACACACACATATCCACGCATAGTATGGGAGAAATGACTACATCAGAAGCAAACATACACACACACACACACACACACACACACACACATAGTATGGGATAAATGACTACATCCAATGGCACAGGCTCAGAGAGGCTCCAAGGAATAGGAAGCAGAAACGTGACAGGCTGCATCAGGACATCCCATGGACAATATGGGGGCTGAGGAGACGCCAGGAAAGCAGCGTCGAGACGCGCCGCCATGCCGGGCCTGTCTGCGCCGCCGGCACAGTGAGGAAGAGGAGGAGGAAGGAGGCAGGATGGAGCTCTTTCGAGTACAACCTGGCAAGGCCAGCGCTCTCCTCTGTCCATGCCAAGAAAGGATTATTTGTCACTGTGCTTCCTCTTTTGTACACACACACACACACACACACACACACACACACACACACACACACACACACACACACACAATCACAAACAATCACACACAAACACACACACACACACACACACACACACACACACACACACACACACATACATATACTTACATATACTGTACATATACTGTATAAACAGCACTCATATACACATACATATACCGTACCCCCTACCCCTTATACATGCACATAGAATATGGGCATAGACATACAGTACAACACACATTCATGGACACACACACACACACACACACATACACGCACACACACACACACAAACATGAACACATAGATACAGTCTCTCACGTGCAAGCGCTCCCATCAACACACTTCCCAGCACCACTATATTTAACCTCCTGGATAGAGGCATTGTTCCGAGCGTTTCATTCCCATAGCCCCCTGACTCAGACAGCGCCGTGTGCCCCTCTCACAGAGATTAATGGGGATGGGGAGTCGGACTATCTGATTGGACTGGATCAGTATGTCTAGTGGACAGGCGTCACAGTGCGACACATACAAGGATTGCTTTCTAGTCTTTGAGGGGGAAAAAAAGAAACAAAACACTAAACAAAACCAGGCCTTCAAATCTAGTTTATGACAAGCCTTCTCTGTGCTTCCTATAGTAGCTATTGATTGGTTTCAATCAATAATAGAGACTTCCGAATGGTAAGTGGTCATTTTGTGATGTGTTTAGTACTCTGATAGCCTACTGATTGGTACTGTGGTACTCTGAAACTGGCCTGATAGGTTGACTCGAGGCAGGGCACGACCTCTGCACAAAATCTCTTGTGTGTTTAATTGCTTTTTTTGTGTAAAGCGGTGCTTATGTGTCATAGTAATGTGCTGTTAGGCTTTCAGCAGAGTGTCTGAGTTCACAAAACTCTAGTCTGGTAGAAACTCATCCATTAGGAAACCGGCAGTAACCAAAATGGCCACTAGAGGGAGTTTACACCACCCAATTTACATGTGTTGAGAGTGAAAAAAATCTAAATTTATGTTGCATCGTAACTATAATATTTATCTTAAACCAAGCATTTGTTGTGCAAATGACAGAGTTAGCAAAACATCCAAGAGTTGTTTAGTGTTACTGAAAAACATTTGTTTTTTCTTTTGTGTGTGGCAGAACAGAGTACTCTGAATGAACTCCATCTTTAACTAGGGACTCAGAGGGAGAGCTGCCGGAGCGTTGTCTTGTCTCTGAAGCTGTTTTCATTTGGCTTTGTGTTTGGAGCAGGTCCCATGCATGAAAAATAGATAAATAAATAAAAAGGGAAAAAAAGATTCTAAGGGGTCTTAAATGTTCTTAATGTTCCATCTTCATAAGCACTTCAATATGTGTGCTCCAAGCATGCATGCTAAGCCTGGGATGTTTGTGTGAGAGCGCCTGCTGGCACGGACATCGATGTGGAACGTCTTCAAACTGTATCATGAAGCCATGAGAGCATGTTTGTGTTTGTGCGTTTACAACTGCGCGGTCACCGCTCGCTATCAATTGTGGACAAGCCATTTGACAGCCTAATGGGCGTTTTTCGTTACTCTGGGACAGTGGAATGTTTCTTTCGGTTCTGTACTCTTTTCTGTTCTTCACTGCTGTTCACATGGAGACATGAGCACATACTATGTTCATTAATGCATACACACACAAACACACACACACACACACACACACACACACACACACACACAGACACATACAGAGAGAAAGAGAGAGAGAGAGACAGACATACACAAACTCAAATGCACAAAACAAATCCACTCACTCACAAACAAACAAGGACAGGACAGACAGAGAGAGAGAGAGGCAAACAGAGAGAGAGAGAGAGAGAGGAAAGAGAGAGGAGAGAGAGAGAGATTTTCAACCTCCTCATCTAAGCATCCTATTCATCCGCTGGTCCATTATGCAGTCCTCAGCAATGTACAAGGGCCTTATGGTCTGATCTTCATGGACACACGCCCAGTGACCCCTATGGTTTAAGTCAACACCTAGAGGCAAATCGCTGGGAGCCATTAACAGGTCATACCCATGCATAACATTTTACATCTGCTCATCTGCTACAATCCAGCAGAGAGGGTGACCTTGTGATGACAGCACTATTAGTTGTAAGGTCTTTTAATGAATGAGAAGATGCTTTTCTGTCATTGACCACCCTTGTTACCCTTACTACTAACATCGACCTTCATCTGACCTCTGCAACGCAGTGAGCTTAGCCAGGCTATCAAGAAACAGGCTTGACACTTTATGCTAGTGAGTGACACCTGATGCACCACTAATTTGCAGAGGCGGACAGAGTACACAGCTTCATTACTTGAGTAAAAGTACAGATACCCCTTGCTAAATTTTACTCAAGTACAAGTAAAAGTACAACAGTCAGATGTCTACTTAAGTAAAAGTACTTGTTTTTAAAATGACTTGAGTATCAAGAATACAACAGTACATTTTCTAAATATTGCATTACTACTGCCACAGTTCTTACATTTATGTACAGAAACGTCCTACATGGAGTTATGAAAAATTTTAATGTTAATACCTTGGAGAATGTAAAAGAAATTGAAAGTAAAATCAAGTCATTTCCATCTTTTTACCATGTTGCCAGGGATGGGCAGTATTTCTAATACATGTATTTAAAATACGTATTTGAAATACAAAATACTATTTTGTAATTGAAACACTTGAAGTGAAAACTATCATTAACTTGAACATTAGCAAATTGAAATAGTCTGGTGAGGTGGGGCCACGGGTTGGCACATTCCCGGCATCCAGTAACCTGCTGCGTCTTCATCCATTGTTTCGTCCATGGTTTCGATTCTTATCTAAATCTGACCATGGAGTTGACTTTGGCGGAAAGCTGAAGGTGATTGCTGATAGGCTGTCCCAATCAGTGGCGCCTGCACAGTCCAATCACGTTTGATAGGGAAACAACAAATTGAGGGTTTCCGAGATTTTTCTTTTTTACTTTTTTTTTTAGAAGAAGTAACGGGTACTCACGGTTATGGATAGAAATGTAGTGCAGTAAAGAGTACAATGTTTGCCTCTCAAATGTACTTGAGTAAAGTCATGAGTACTCCCCAAAAATGATACTCAAGCAAAGTACAGATCCCTCAAAATTGTACTGAAGTACTGTACTCAAGTAAATGTACTCCGTTACTGTCCGGCTCTGCTAATTTGTCACTAACCTGTGACAAATCACCAACCCCCCCCCCCCCCCCCCCCCCCCCACTCACTCTTCCTCTCCTTACCTCTGTCATCCTTTCTTTTCCACTCTCCCCACCTCTACTTAATCTTTCCCCCTCTTTTGTATTTTGCCGTTCATCTAAACTCTCCCATCCCTATTCTGTTTTCCTTGTGTGTGTGCGTGCGTGTGTGTGCGCGTGTGTGTGTGTGTGTGGTGTGTGTGTGTGTGTGTGTGCGTGTGTGTGTGTGTTTGAGGGTGCCCCCACCCCCATAGGGATCATATGGTCCATTTCCCCCAGCCTGCCGGCCTGGAGTGCAGGTGAGCTCAGGGTCCCCCAGGGGGGTTGGGGTATGCAGCCGGACTAACCACAGGGGCCAGAGAGACAGGGAACGGGGGCCTCCTCAACCAGCCACGCACTGTTGATTCAAGAGTTGGTTTGTGTGTGTGGAAGAGAGTGTGGAAGAGAGAACACAGACAGTAAGAGAAATTAGACTTTCAGAAAGATGCTTTTGTGGTAGAGAGACACAATGACACTAAGAGGTGTGTGTGTGTGTGTGTGTGTGTGTGTGTGTATGAAAGTCTCTCTCTCTTTCTCTCTCTCTCTTTCTGTGTGTGTGTGTGTGTGTGTGTGCATGTGTGTGTAACTGACATCCCATCACCTGTCCTGTAACACCTCACTGTCCGTGTTGCTCCTTGCTCTGGTGGTTTTGTGAGTCAACTGCGACATGTGCGCTACTCTCCACTGAGGGCTCCGGCAGATGTGTTGGCAGCTGTTCTGTGTGTGTGTGTGTGTGTGTGTGTGTGTGTGTGTGTGTGTGTGTGTGTCAGAGAACTGCAATGTTTACACAGCAATATCGGAGAGACCTGTGTGTGTGTGTGTGTGTGTGTGTGTGTGTGTGTGTGTGTGTGTGTGTGTGTGTGTGTGTGTGTGTGTGTCTGATGAGCCTGCCTGTTGGCAGTGCCTGAACGATGGCCAAGTCTAAACAAACTTAATCACCACCTGGCCATCCCCTAACACGCTGAAGTCTGCTCCACATCTTAAAGCCTTCAGGAGAAACAGCTCAAGGAGTAGGTGAAGAAAACCTGAAGTCAATCTTTCTTTCTGTTGAATGGCCTGGTGTAATCTAAGCCCATTCAATAAAGCACACAGTCCCACATCAGCCCAAAGCAATGACAGCTGGGTGCACCTATATTTACTTAGTATCTCATGAGTCTTTAATGTCTTCATTTGCGCCGTAAACAGCCACACGAAACTGCGTCAGTGCCTTTATTTAGACCCCAATGTAGGTTACATTTCCTGGTCACACGCTGTATGTTTGGTGGTGGACTCGGGGGTGTCTTTGCAATGGCATTTATAACTTCTGTCAACTCACTGCTAGTTCGCCTTGAGGGAGCTATTGTTAGCGAGATGGCCCTGTGCTATCGATGCTGCTGTTATCTTTGAAGTGATATTTGATGTATAAATATCCCTCACACCAATATCTCACATCCTTTAATGGTGAGAAACAGGAAACGCACGGCAGGAAGGCGCAAGGACGACTGTAATGAACCCAGTGACCATGAGAGAAAGAGAGAGAGACAGACAGAGACAGAGAGAGGGAAACAGTGACTAAGTACCAGTGCAAAGAAATGCCGTGTGAACAACAAAGTTATGCATAAGCTTCTCTTAAAATAAACTTCAATATAGAGTGTAAATGGCAGCACATGCATACCAGTATGTGAGCGTAGCCCTTTATAGCTTGGAATCTAAGTGTCACAAACTGTGTTTGTCCGGAACTCTTAACAACTTATTATGACCAAACCATGTCAGAATGCAGATGCAGGGCTGACTTTCGCTGTTAAGAAGTTGGAAAGCCAATACTGTAGTCTGCCCACAACACCATAAAAAAAAAAAAATATGTTTCTCTAAGACAGCAACAATGCTGACGCCCTAACCGCTCAGTGATCTTCATTTAAAAAAACGGCTTCATTAGAGGAATGCCTTCTCCAGTGGGGTTCAGACGAACAACGGTGAAACTCCAGCCAATTACAACACAGCCCCGAACAAGAGGCCAACCAAACAGCAAATGCACACCGCAGGTTATTAGATTAACTCTGCAAACACGCCGATTAAAACCCTCCCCTGCTCTGATGGAGACATCCAGGATAAACCAAACCCTATTGTTCTGTAAAAACACAGGAATTTTGAAAAAAGCACAGCTAAATATGATTTACTTTCACCAGTTCAACGGCTGTGATGAGAACCTGAGAAACTGGTATATGTAGAAGACTCGTCCTTACTTATTGTAGATATCAATATCAAAATATAACATGTGTTCAAATACGGTACATTTATCATAACATACCACTGTGCCCCCTCTGAGAAGCTGAGTCAGTTGGCTTTGGGATGTATTTGCCTTTTGTCCGCAAGCTCTCTAAAGTCCACAACCTCACAGCAGGCAATTTATTAATCACACAAAGTAATGAAGAGCGTGTGGGAACTTTTGGAAATCAAAAAGGTTTGTCGGCATTGCGATTCAACTGTGTTTCTGCCTACTGGGCTTAATGAAAGATCACCAGTGGTCAGGCCAACTGATTAAACACATCTCTTTCATTCTGGGTCAAGTTTATTTCCCTCCTGGCGTCCTTTCTGTCTCTCTATTTCTATTTCTCTTTCTCTCTCTCTCTCTCTCTCTCTCTCCATCTCTCCCGCCACCCACTCATTCTGTTTCATGTCAAAGGCTACAGACCCCAGGCGAGCTGGAGGCGTTCTCACCGCTGCCGCCAACCCCCGACTCCCTGGACTGATGCAGTTTGGCATGACTGTGCCGCCATGGCATCGGAAACACAGCTGCCCACCCTCAGGGTTGAAGCGGATCTCCAGCGGGCGCTTGGCACGGCACATGCACACACACACACACACACACACACACACACACACACATGGGCCGTGTATGAAATGGGATGACACAGAGGATTAGAAGCATTATCCTGTTTATGATCGGTCTATTTGGGGAGAGAGGCTCTGGTTTTAGGCCATGGAAATGAGATCTGTGAATGAAAGTGGGCCAGAGATAAACCTTTGTGTGACAGAGTCGGAAGTGAGTGTTTGTTTGGGTGTGTGTGTGTGTGTGTGTGTGTGTGTGCGTGTGTGTGTGTGTGTGTGTGTCTGTGTGTGTGTGTGTGTGTGTGTGTGTGTGTGTGTGTGTGTGTTTGGTTTGTATTTATGTATGAGCACAGTAAACCTGGCTCTTTTCCTGGTCCTGCTGAGATATCATGCAGAGTTGTGGCGGCTTATATTATAAGCAAACATGCATTTTCTCTCTCTCTCATTCTCTCTTTCTCTCTCTCTCTCTCTCTCTCTCTCACACACACACACACAACAGCACACACGTACATACATATATTTATGCATACACACACACACACACACACACACACACACACACACACACACACACACACACACATACAGACTCAGCTTACATGAACACAAAAATATGTAATAGAAAAATTAAATCCTTTGCTTCCAATCTCAATGATTTTCCTGGACACCTTTATGCCCCCCCACCCCCTTCCACTCCCTGCATTCCTTTAGTTCTCAACAGACAAATGTGTGAAATTGATAATAGATCACATCAATTACATGCAAATTCCATTTCCAAGTGTTGGATTCCTTGGTACGAATCCCTCCAAGAAACATAAAACCACAACGTCACGCTTGGAATTTCGGAACTATTTCAAAGTAATTCCAAAATGACCTCAATCAGTCACTGCAGGCCTCAAATTTGGAGGTCACTTTGGAGACCCCAAAAAAGTCCTCATTAAATGAAATAAAATAAAATTTGAAAAGGAACACGACACTGACCAGCAGCGGTCAGCCCTGGTTAAACCGATCCCCATCCGGTGAGCTCCGGCTCAGTTTCGTCTCTCTTTCGCCCCTCATGTGGCTATTAATAACCCCCAGCGCTCTACCAGACTCTCCTGGAACACTTAACCTCCTGACATCAAAAGCCTGGGGGCCACGAACCCCGACCCGCACCCCCCCTGCCCCCCCTTAAATAAATTATTTGGCAGCTCCCAATCCATCACTTTTGAAATACACACACACACACACACACACACACACACACACACACACACACACACACACACACACACACACACACAAACACACACACACACACACACAGGTTACCCTGGCAGAATCTAATTCAGGAAAATGCTACCAGTGGTGGGGGACAGAATGTTTTCAGTGTGCGCCGTCTAACTCGCCCTGCCCGTATTGGCTCATATGTAGTAGACGCATAATATGCACTGCCCAAGTACTGAGAACAGAGCACTGTTTTGATGGTTACCTGCTCGGTGGGGCGTAAAACAGTTTGCCCCACCAAGCATCAATCGATAACCAGTGCAGGAACAAAAACACATAGTTTTGTGTAGTTATGCTTACAGCACAGCATGAAAGGCTACGTATCCATTTAAGGCTACAGGGTAGAGTATTTTAGGCTTCCTATCTTTTTCTGGGTTACCATTGACCACAGGCATATAATTTGATTAAATATGAATTAAAAATAGACCAGGCTCAGGCACTCATTCACATTTTGAATGGAAGAGGGAGAAGTAGATTCAGTGTGTGTGTGTGTGTGTGTGTGTGTGTGTGTGTGTGTGAGGCTTGCTCTTGTCCTCTCAAGCCCTTACAGTTACTATTTTTCTAGCATTTGTGTGGATATCCCGGCTGGGGCCTCTCTCCTCTCTGTCTCTGCAGCTTGTAGTGCACCGCAAAGCTCCGGCTTGTAAATCGCAAGGACGAAAAACGAACAGCATCCCTCTGCATGATGAATGACCCACGCCGGTCCAATCTGGTGTGATATCACCGCCTCTCCTATCTCCGCGGGACTCTTAATGTTTCCGTAGAAGCGCTCGTGGCGTAGTGCGATGCAGCTCGTAGCCTCGGGATCTCTTGTTGTTTTGGTAAGAGTTCTGCGTATCGATAGCCTGCGCCGCTGGTCTTTGTGGGTCTCCACGGACCGGCAAGTGAGTGGACCGTGACCTCCTCTCGGCCTGTCGAGACAAACAAACACACAAACACCCGCTGTGGGGACATCCTGTTATCAGCCCACATATTCACACTATCACACACGCACACGCACACACACACACACAAACACACTACATGGTCTGCGTCAGAGCTGCAGCCAAAGTCAATAAAGTGTTTGCGCTCCAGTAGTATTTACAGGCTTCGGCCCACTCCTCTGCTCTCCCCCGTGGACAGACACAGCCGCTGAGCAGGCCGGAGCTGTGCAACACGTCTGGATGCAGTGGACATGCTATATATCATACGAGACGCCAGCCACAGCAAGTCTCTCATAAGCCATGTAACACTGAGACAGAGGTTAAACTGTGTACACACACACACACACACACACACAGACACAGACACTCACAGAATCTCACACACACGCACACACACAGACACAGATACATACTGTATACAACATACACACACGCACACACTCTCTCTCTCTCACACACACACACACACACACACACACACACACACACATACATACATATATGACATACACACACACACACAATGCTCATACGTGCACATACATGCCTTCATAAACACATGCCCTTTCACACATAAATATTTGTAAGCACATATTGTGTCCACCTGCACATTTACAGTTCCCAATGTACCACTGATGACACATGCATACGCACTCATGGAAAGTGGTATGGGTCCCACTGGACAAGTTAAGCTTAAACACTAAAAGGGGGTTATAAAAACAAATCTAGAGACCACCTCGAGACCGTAAGTCAAAACCATCCTGTCATGCACTCTATCTGTGGCGAGAAACTCAGTAAACAAACGTGCATCTCTTCTGGAGATCACACATCAGGTTCACTAGTTCACATTCCATAATTTGCATAAAGACATAAAAGCATAATACATAAAAGCATAATAGAAGAGCATGCTTGGCGAGTTCTCTGGCATGGCCATGGCTTTGCGGAATCGTGCCGGCTTCGTGGAATTGTGAAGGGCTTCGCGAAATCGTGCCAGAGTCGACTGCACAGGCAGGAGTCGGGCAGGATTCCGCTATACACCCCCTTATTCTTTAACTATGGAAGACGGGAGGCGTAAGGGGAGGTGGTGGGTTGTGAGCGGAGTAACACCGATGCTGTAACTTCGGCAGGTAAACTGACAAATGGCAAATTCCGTCACGCTCTTCCCGAACTTCCATTTGTAAACGCCATTTGGCATTAGAGGTGTGCAGCTTCGATCTGGACTCCATCGCCTATCATCAGTCTGTCTGTCTTTTTAAAATTATATTTTTAGGCTTTTACCTCAATGTCAATAGGACAATAGAGAGAGACAGGAAACGAGTTGGAGAGAGAGAGAGAGAGAGAGAGAGAGAGAGATGGGGTGGGATCGGGAAATGACCGCAGGTCGGAATCGAACCCTAGTCCCCGTAGACACTAAGACCCAAATGTGGTTCAGTGCTGCCACCTGTGCTACAGGTACCCCCGTTAAAGTTATCATACTGGGCATATGACCGGGCAGTAAATGGACAGGCAATGAGTGGAAGAGATAGATGGTGAGATCACCTCAGGCTGGGCTTAAACCTGGGTCGTTGTGGGCACTGAGCCTGTATGACACTGACCACTGTGCTACGACGGCTCTCCTCATGTCCGTCTTTCTTAATCGCTCTCTTAACCGCGCGTTCCTGGGAGTTTAGTGATCAGCCGTACGTACGAACACCCTGTCTCTTCTAATCGCCGTCTCTGCCGTGCGTCTCTGGCCTCCTCGTCTTGCGCATACCTTTTCACCTCCTTTCACCCAGACAATATCTCCCTCCGCCTCCCTGGCTTCATCCTCCTCTCAATCGTTCTCTCCCTCCCTCCCTCCTTCCCTCCTCATCCTCCTGCTATCTTTCAGTTGGGAGGCCTCCGGCTGGAATGTGTGAAATGTGGATTAGTAGACGCTCTCCGAAGGGCCTGCTGAGCTCAAAAGAAAAAGCCAGACAGAGGGGGAAAGAGAAAGAGAGAGAGACAGAGAGAGAGAGACAGAGAGAGAGAGAGTAAGGGAAACAGACTGAGAGAGACAGAGAGAGAAAGTGAGACAGAGAGAGAGAGAGAGAGAGAGACAGAGAGTGAGTGAGGGAGACAGACAGAGAGACAGAGAGAGAGAAAGGAGGATAAACACTCCTTCCATCGCAGTCGATTACATTTCACCCACTTTAATAACCCAGCACCAGACTATAACGTCTAACCTAGTTTCCACCTCTGTGCACACCCCCCACACACTCTCACACACACAGACATACAGGCACA
>NC_055968.1:13026874-13031874 GCF_018492685.1 Alosa sapidissima | reverse complement strand
TGAAGTATTCGTAATCACTGAGTTTAACACTGGGAGGTCAACTAGCCTACATTCAGCTGAGCCGTATTTGTGTAACCTGGAACGGTTGGACATTCCTAGTAACAAAAGATGAGAAATCATCTGCAAAGGTTACATCATAAAACAAATACATTTTTATGAAACAAAAAATATTTGCTTGACCATGTTCTGTCTTTTTGGCACTGGAGTAGCCTATTTACTCAGATGTGACTTGGTAAGAGGTTTGGACCAAAAACGGCAATGCTGCTTTGCAACTTTGGACTTTTATTTTGACAAGCTGTCGTTGTTCTGTCTTCCACATTCATGAAAGGTTTGGTATGAATGTTGAGTCATGTCTCATGAAACAGTCATGAATGCTTTATGTGCAGTTTATGACAGCTGCTATGAATATGTTATGAACTCACCTGTCAAGTAAAGTGTTACCGAAAACTGTAATATAACTTGATGTGCTCAAACCGGTTGTTCTCAAGACTGTTTCAAAATGTTCTAAAAATGGAGAATATTGACAAGCTATTGAAAAGCTCAGACTTGCTCTTGAGTGTTGATGAAATGACTTGCACACTTGACACTGATGACATGTATGGCATTGAAATGATTTTGTTAAGATTCAGTCATCTGCACAATGCAAATGGGACACGATGATATATGCTTCCCCTTTCATAGAACATTTCCTCCAATTCTTCGTTGGACGGACCCAGATGACTTTACAACAGCAGCCATTAATCAGGTTCTGTCAACACACACACTGGCTAACAAGATCCAAAATGACATCTCACCCCAGGCACCTCATTCTGCCTCCACCCAACCTCATCAACACCTTCAGCTCAACACACATACCCATACACACACTTTTTCTTATTTTTTCTCTCTGTTTCTCTCTCTCTCTCACACACACACATACATAAAAACACAATTCAGACTCCTCCCTCTCTCTTTATGTCTCTCTGTCTCTCTCTCTCTCACACACACACGCACGCACACACACACACACACACACACACACACACACACACACACACACACACACACACACAAAAACGCAGTTCAGACTCCTTCTCTATCTCTCTCTCTCTCTCTCACACACACACACACACACAAACACAATTCAGACTCCTCTCTTTCTCTCTCTCTCTCTCTCTCTCTCTCTCTCTCTCTCTCTCTCACACACACACACACACACACACACACACACACACACACACACATATACAGTACACACAGTTTGGCCCTGCCCCACCCAAAGCATGGGTAAGCAGGGGTTCGAGAGACAGGTTTATTGGCCGGGGCAAAGCAAGAAAGTCGTCAAAATATGCAGGGCATCCGCCGAAAGAGGAAATCCAAGATGGAAGAAGCCCAGGTTAGATAAACATACGGACGCAGATGGAGTTCACCACGGCAGCAGCGCTAGCGGTGGAACTGTCAGAGGCAGCTTTCTCACCAGCCAGCTCCAGCACCAGCACACAGGAGAGGGGGAGGAGAGGGGGAGCAGTGTGAGCCATCTCACCTTACCCATTACAATTCACCACTCCAGCTCCTGCTCCTACTCCTACTCCTGCTCCTACTCCTACTCTTACTCCTGCTCCTTCTCCTGCTCCTACTCCTCCTCCTCCTCCTCCTGCTCCTGCTCCTGCTCCTACTCCTCCTCCTCCTCCTGCTCCTGCTCCTACTCCTCCTCCTGCTGTTCTCCCACTGTCTGAATAGCCATTATAGAGACCTCAACTGGGTGTATATGTGTGTGGATATACAGTAAACAACAGATTACAGAGAGATTACTTCTTTCTCTCTATGTGTGTGTGTGTGGATGCCCAAGTATGTGAGTGTGTGCGCGTTTAGAATAGAACAAATGTGCACGGTTTTCGGTTTTGCTTGCAGTGGCATGTCTGAATGTATCATTATTTCTACGTTTGTGTGTGTAGTGTAAGCATGATATGCATATAGCTGATTGCATGTCTGTGTGGGTGTGTGAGATGTTTGTATGTGTTGATGCTTGTTTGATAGTGTTTTGTGAGTTTGTAGGCGCATTGTGTGTGTGGGTATTTGTATGTTAGGTTTGTATGTATGTATTTTGGGGTTGTGTGCAGGGGCGGAGTGGCAATCGGGACGATCCCGGTGGCCGGCCGATTGGTCTGCGCGGTGCGGGCCGGCCCATAAAGCTTTTATCGCAGCCGTGAGTCGTACGCGACCATTGACCTGACAGATGCGTTAAGAATTTTCCGCGAAAATCTCCGACATTTACACTTTAAAAGTTACGAAGTCCAATCAATATTTATACCACTCGCTCACTGTCTATATGTTATTCATGGTTATCCTGCACACTCATCTCTCCCATGCTGATTTTTGTGTAGGCTAGTCTTAGTTTTTTATCTTAATTCATTTTGTCTTATTCAGGTGTTTTTTCACTTTCATCACAAATAAAAAAAATGACAATTTAATTTGTTTGTTTGTACTTAAATTAACGTAAACCTAAGCTAGAATGGAGCAAAGCCTCCTGGGAATGGGGAATGTGTTTCTGGTTTATCCAATGAACCGATTGCAGGTCAAGTCTATTTACAGAAATGTAGGTGTATAAATGAGCGGCCCCTCGTCTAATGGCATGACCCTACAAACGATCAAGTTCGAGGAAAACTACAGGAGTTTTCACAGTCGACGGATTTGCGTGGTTGCTTGCTGTTTTACATATGGATGGAAGGCAGAGAGAAAGGTTAGCGAGAGCTAATGACGTTATTGAAACTAGCACAAGCTAGTCTTATGTTGATATGTAGCCTAGGCCTAGCCTAATGACTAATTAGTGGGCCACTCAGGCTGATAAATGGTTTGTGGAACTCGTTGGAACTGTCTATATGTAAGCCTATATAGGCCTACTTTAATCGTTCTCGTACAAACCTATTCAAAGTGCCTGGTTTTTTCAATTATTTAATTACCTGTGTTATTAGGTTGACATTGTCTGTAGACTAGGCCTTTTTTAAATGTATACAGGCAACTATTGGAGTGCTATGATGCTTGAAATTTCCATCCACCCACAAAGCCGTTTTTATACTGCACTGTTGCATATCTAGTTCCTTACACATGTATTGAAAGTGCCTGGTTTGTGGTTGATTGGCTTGTTGTATTGCATTAGCGCTATATATTTTGTTTGTGCTATTGATATGTGTGTGCATGTTTGGGGGTGTTGGGAGGGGGGGCCGGTGCCGTCAGAATTTTCCCGGTGGATTTTAGTGCTCCACTCCGCCCCTGGTTGTGTGTGTGTCGTGTGTATGTATCATGGTTGTGTGTGTGTTGTGTGTGTGTGTTCCCAGTGGTCTGCGTGTGGCTTTAGAGAGCGCTGGGCTCTGTCACCACACTGTCCTCAGTGGGAAAGTCATGGGGTTGCCTCCCTGACAGGCGTGCAGGATCGGGGGAGGCTGCGGAGTTTGTGAACCTTATGGCGGTCTGGGGTGGTTGGCCTCCCTGGGGAATTAGAGGGTGAATCTGTGTGTAAACGCAAACCAGCGGACAGCGATTCAGTCGTGTGGCCGCGCTGTCCTCTGAGAATCCCAACTGAGATCTCACATAGTTTCTGTAATGTGTGTGTGTGTGTGTGTGTGTGTGTATGTATATGTGCGTTTGTGAATGTCTGTGTGTGTGTGTGTGTGTGTGTGTGTGTGTGTGTGTGTGTGTGTGTGTGTGCTTATGCGTGGGAATGTGAGTATCTATGTTTGTGAGTGTTACAACGACTTTCGAGAAAAAGCGCCTGACTGAGTGTGTGTGTGTATGTGTGTGTTTGTGTGTTTGTGTGGTTTTAGGCTTGTTTGGATGCTTTAAAATGGAAACCTAGAGCCAAAATGAGCGTCAACCTCTCTCATTCCTTTTCTCCTCCGTCCAAACAGTGAACTGGCCACTAACGCCTCTCTTACACGATACTCAAAGAGGACATCTGAACATCTTATGTACTGCTGGAAGATTTATTGCCAGTTCCAATGCCATAGTATACATTCACACAATAATTTACATTCTTATTTGTCTCAGCACTAAGTAAAACCAACAGTCAATGTTTACATATAGATGTATAGATTTACTAATCACTTTGTTGTTCTAGTTTCATCCCTAAAGTGAGACAAGTATTTGTTTATGTTAATCAGTTTGAGTCAAAGAATGTGGTGTTGCTTAACAGTCTGACACCCCACATGATGTAGACTACGGCCGGACAAAACCCAGTTTGAACTCGGACACTGCGCACTTCCTCTGCACCCAGCAAATTGTGGTGTGTCCTTGGGTGGCATGCTGAACTGTCCTTGACAGGCGAGATTACGAGGTTTCAAAATGACGGCCAGTGAATGATGTCTGCAGTAGCAGCGAGGTCTGCACTTACTGTCTTTTGCACCCTTCAGCTATATGGCATGGGGTAATTACAGGCTATCAAGCCATCAGGCAGAGCCACAGACAAGAGGAGAGAGAGAGAGAGAGAGAGAGAGAGAGAGGCAGAGCGAGGGAGAGAAAGAGTGACTGTATGATTGAAAGATCAAGTTAGAGAGAGAGAGAGTGAGAGAGAGAGAAAGAAATAGAGAGCGAGAGATGTCTCTTTGTCAGAATTATTCTGTGGTAAATATTTGAGCTGTTAATATAAACGTGGCTGTCAGAGAAAGAGATGCCTTGGGTCTTGGAGCTGTTCCAGACACACACACACACACACACACACACACACACACACACACACACACACACACAGACACACACCTCAGTCACAACATACATATGCAACATAATGCCTCTGAAACTCAGACCTTGGAGTGCACCAAGCCTATGCCACACTTCACCAAGAGGGGCACCACACTGACACACACCAGGTTCTCAGTGCAGCCATTGTATTTTCACAGCAATAATAAACGTGGATGTGTGACGAACACACAAACATACACGCCCCAAGCAAGCAAACAAAGAGCGAATAGGGGGTCAGAAAATAATAAACATGGTTGGAATACACTGAAGAATTTGAAATCACTGCA
>NC_055968.1:13019374-13024374 GCF_018492685.1 Alosa sapidissima | reverse complement strand
ACACCAGTTAGTATAGGCCTATGGATAGATACACTCTATATATAGGTATAGACCCTTTCAATCTGTTCCTAGGATTTCCGGTTAAAATGTTCAGAACCAATGCACATACTGTATAACTTCAAATGATAGCCCGGGCTTTTATTTTCCTAAATCGCCAAACTGCACCGGCTAGTATTTGAGCCAGGCGTCTATATGAGACAGGCCTTTACTGTAATTCCCTTCACACAAAACTTTTCCTCTACAAAGATGGGAAATATTATCAAATTAATTATTTCAAACACACTGAATGCCTACCCGTATGATTAGGCTATCCGATGAGTTTTATTTCTTTTTTTTTTTAAAGTATATTTTTTGGGCTTTTTGTGCCTTTAATTAGATAGGACAGTGGAGATTGACAGGAAGTGAGTGGGAGAGAGTCGGGGTGGGATCCGGAAAAGACCACGAGGCGGGAATCGAACCCGGGTCGCTGGCGTACGGTGCACATGCCCCAACCAGTCGCACCACTGCTGGGGCCCATGAGTTTTATTTCTAACATTGTTCTATCAACAAAGACATTTACATCGATAGTCTGCCGTTCTAATTTATTTTCAGGCACAAGACCGCCTATATTACTGTAAAAAACGATTACTTCCGCATATATGAGCGATAGCGTAATCTAGACTGCGGTCATTTTTAGTGTCTAGCCTATAACATCGAATACATCGATTGTCATCAGATGTTGTATGGTATGCACGTCCATAGTGGCATATTTGCACGCACAACACTGTTACAGTAAAGCGCCTGCGAGATCCAAAATGTTTGGAGAGGCGTTTTTACTGTGTATTTCAACTTCTCTCTGTAAATGACTTTCACTCTTTTACAGACAGGCGAGCTTTAGGTTTTGAGCAACATTGTGTACATGACGTATCCAAAATGTCATATTATGATATTTTTTTTATTTTTTATTTTAATTTTTTATGATAATTTATTTTTTTAATGTGAAGCAAATGTTTGCTTTAAAAGATGTGTTTATGACATTTTGAATGTTGTGTGTCATTTTGCTGGAGATTTAAGGCATTTAGCATTTTGGGTGAGCAATTTTGGGTTTTGTGTGTAGAGTTTTAAAAAATAGAAACAGACTTTTGAAAATATGTGTATAAACAGTTGCAAAAAACTGTAATAAGAAGAACTGTCTCGATTATATATTATAATGATTATAGGAACTGATTACTGTAACAAGTGACAGTGAGGTATCAGAGAACTGCTGTGTGAAAACATGACCAGGGTGGTTTTCCCTCTTTTTTTCTCTTAAGTTGGGAGCAATGAAGAAATGGAGAAGAGAAGAGAAGTGAAGTGTCAGCGGTTCCTGGGAATGCAGCCCACAACTTACTGGAAAGAATGGAAATGACTGGAAAGGCGTGTGAAGAAATGATGACGACGCCATGCCGCAACGCCACGCTCCCGTGCATTTCGCAGCACTTGTGGTCATTTACTGAAGCTTCTTCTGGCCAGTTGGAGACGGCCAAGAACATTTGTTATTTTAACATCAAGGTGAGGTTTCATTAGCGCGTCGTCCATTTTCCATCCAGACCTCATTTGGCCTAAGTGGCCAGGCTCCAGACTCTCCCTCATGGGTTACAATAACAGTATGTCTCCATGGGGAATGTGCTCCTGGGGCTGACTGAGGGGAAGAAGACACTCACATAATGCATAGTGTGTGTGTGTGTGTGTGCATGTGTGTGTGCATGTGTTTGTGTATGTGTGTGTGTGTGTGTGTGTGTGTGTGTGTGTGTGTGCGTGTGTGCATGACAGTGTGTGTGTGCTTGTGTGTGTGTGTGTGTGTGTGCATGAGTGTGTGTGATAAATATAGTGTGGCAAAGATTGACGCACAACGCCACTTAAGGAATAAGGTCACACCATAATTGTAATATGATGCACGTCACGTCAGTGTGTGTTTTACATCTGAGATATGCAGAACTTTACATGAATTGAGGAACTGACAGCATTCACACATTTTTCCTCAGAACTTTCATATCATTAACAGTCTCAGCCTGTAATATTAAGACTAAAATGTACTTCTAAGAAAGAATTGTGCAACTGGGGATGAATTTTTACCATTCATACGCATGAAATATTTGTGGGTCTATTTGTTTACTTGTTGGGAAAATATTCTTGATTAGAGGCAAACAAGCACACACCCACTCTTTGGCATGCTTTCATAAGCCATTTGTTGTTTGGAATTGATTGATTCTCTCCCTACCACTCTCTCTCTTCCTCTGTCTCACTGTCTTTTGCTCTCTCTCTTCCTCTTTTTCTTATTCTCTCTCTCTTCTCTGAATGAGGAACATGAGGGCCACACAGAGTAAAGGGAGGCCCAGAGGAGTCCTGCTGTGCTGGTGTTGTGTTGTGTTGTGTTGTGTTGTGTTGTGTTGTGCTGTGCTGTGCTGTGCTCTGCTGTGATGTGCTGTGCCTTGCTGTGCTGCTCACCACATGAAGAGCACCATGACACACCCACAGCACCAGCACCAGTATGTCTGGAACCTGCCCGTGTCATCTTTAATCTGGGGATGAGAACGCAGAGCTACTCCATCCCTCTCCTCAACAGAAGAGATGGAGAAGGAACGGAGAAGAAAGAGAAAGAGAGAGGGTGAGAGAAAGAAAGAGGTTGAGAGGAATGTGAACGACAGAATAGCCGTGCTTGTGGTTTTCTCAAGCCCTGGGCCCCTGCCTGCTTTCTGCCAAGAGGCAAATAAGACTTGTCAGGAGGGTAAGCGAAGGACAGAGGCCCTGCTCTTATTCCCTCTTAGCCTCTTTTTACCACTCCATCACTCACTCCCTCTCTCCACTCTTTCACCATCTCTCATCCCTCATTCAGTCCATCTCTCTGTCTCCCTCTTTTCTCATTCAATACATCTCGCTGTCTCCCTCTTTTCTCATTCAATACATCTCGCTGTCTCCCGCTCTGAAATGTGGTTAGCCTCTCCACTTTGCATCGTAATGATGATGTGGTGACTTTTCATGGAGCCAACCGCTTATGCAGTGCCGCGTGTTTATCTCGATCTGCTCCTAGAAAGACTGGTCAAAGTTGTCAAATTAGGATTGAGCATGAGATGTTGGAATTAGACCATTTCTCAATTTCCTTAAGACGTAAAAACCTAAAACTGAATAAAAAAAACCGCAAAGAAGCCCATCTGTCGATCCATTATAAGGCTGGTCAGACTCGGAGGCAATAAGCGTTGTTGGAGATCCATTAGCTGTCTTGTAGGGAAGGCGTCTCCATGTTTATTGGCCTGTCTGTGAGTGATTAAGCTGTCCATAAGCACGGTGGAGGAAGAGGAGGAGGAGGAGGAGGAGGAGGGAGATGCTGATGGGCCCCAGAGTGGCTGAGCACGCCTGAGACCACCAGAACACCCCCCAACCCCCCCACCATCCGTCGAGAGCAAATGGACTCAGTTTAGAAAGCCAGCTTCAAAAGCCACTCGTTCTCCTCAGAGGGGTTGCACAACACCACTGCATCCCGCCAAATGTCCAGAAACGCCCACCCTTCAGAACCAGAGGAATGTCAGACGAAAATGTGACCATAAACAACTGATTGAGCGAAGGATATACTCAAGACAATTAAGAGCGCCAGACTCCACTTGTTGGTGGTATTGAGGTATTCGGGCCCAGTAAACACAGAGAGTTTCTCAAGTGTGGGAAAAACCAGTATGGAGAAATCCAAAACAGTGTTGGGGTTGTGTGTGGAGGTTAGTGTGTGTGTGTGTGTGTGTGTGTGTGTGTGTGGGGGGGGGGGGGGGGGGGGGGGGGTGCGGTTGAAGGAAGGAACTAGAGCTTTTCCTTAATTATAAATACCCACAGGAACTTCGTTACCCAAGCCATCTTTGGCTAGATGTTGCTGAGACATGCTTTAAAGGGCTCCCTGAGGAGCTGTGCAACATATTAAAACTATCATTTACTCAGCTTGAAGACATCCAGAGAGTCATCCACACCAAATCCAACGCTCCATTAAATTATAATTGAATTCTAAAATTGAATCAATGTTGCAATCACTCAATGACTATTGACTGTTGGCCTTGGTGGTGCATGATGATACAGTCTGAGAAGTCTGGGGTGAATGACACAGCGACTATAAGGGATGGGAGGGACGCTGACTGGGCAGACCAGGAGAATAAACCAGTCTGAACATTTCAGGATAGGAAGTAGATGCCCCTCCTTTCCCTCAGGTAGTTTAATTTTCCAGAGAAGGTGTCAGTGCTTTTTAAAAGGTGTCTGTGCTGTTTAAAAACACTGCATATTCATCATGTATATCTGTTATTGTAGATAGTGGAATTTCCCTTTGGAATTTCCAATCTCCAGTCTGTGGCTTTGTAGACTTATATTTTCCTGTTGACTGTTCCTCTTGCATTACACAGGATATCAGACACACACACACACACACACACACACACACATACACAAGCACACACACACACACACACAGATACACACACAGGGTGACAGATTGAGTGGGTAACTTCCACAGGTCAATGGGTAGAAAAAAACACACACACACACACACACACATGCATGTGCGGACGTGCGCGCGCACACACACACACACACACATGCACAGTCATGGACAAATAATCACTTCTTTCCAGAATCATGGTCACACACACACAGCCTTTGGCCTTGAGGTGTCACCAGATTGGTTCCACTTGAACTCTTCCCAGCTTGGTTCGCCTGGCAGGCCGGACCGCTGAACACACTCCTCTGCTGAGCGCAAGAAGTGAAAGGGAAACTTTTTGGATGTCGGACGTGCTTTCTGAATGTGGACAAATGGTGGGACAGAGGGCACTTCTGTGGAGAGCCATGCAGCAGCAAGGTCTCAGCTCTGCAGCCCAACAACAGAGGGCTTCACTCGAGCAGAATCAAGACCGGCTCTCACAGCAGCGTTGAACCTCTGGCTCCAGTGAACTCTCTCCAGAGGCTGCTTCTGCCCCCATAACCTGGCCTCATGTATGTGTGTGTATGTGTGTCTG